>NC_080672.1:140096367-140363338 GCF_030247195.1 Topomyia yanbarensis | reverse complement strand
GCGATCCGTTTCGTCGGACGATCATGTGTAGTGAGATAGGGCATTAAATCGTCACGGATTGTTATCGAGAACCTAAAAACGTCCTCTTTTGGATACCACACTATACCCAATACTCGTTCGGCTCTATTAATGGTACAATGGTGTAGCGCAATTTTCTCGTCGTGCTTCGTTTCACCCATTTCCCGCATGAATTTCCCGGTATTGAAAACCCAATTGCGGAATACGAAGCCTGCCTTGGAGTGAACGTGCTGCACCTGTTTCGCTCGCTCAATAGCTTCTTCCTCGGTCGAAGCAATAGTCAATCTAAATAGTCGTCCGCGTAGTGATTATAGACTTTCGCCTTGGCAGCTGCAGGAAATAGGTCCGCATGTTGGCTCGCATTGAGATTTTTTACATACTGCGCCGACGCTGGCGAGCATGCAGACCCGAACGTAGCCACGTTCATCAGGAACACGTCGGTCCGATACAAAAAAAAAAACGCTGTGAGTGCTTATCTTCCTTCCTAATCCGCAGCTGATGGTACATCTCGCGGATGTCGCCGACGAACGCCACTGGTAGCTGACGGAACAGTTGAACTACTGCTGGTAATGACGTCAGCAGATCCGGACCCGCGAGTAACTGTGAGTTGAGCGACACTCCATTTACTCGGGCGGCCGCATCCCACACAAGGCGTATCTTATTTTGCTTTTTGGGATTTAAAACCACATTCAGTGGCAAGTACCAGATTCTAGTGGGATTTGCCTCCCTTAGTTCGGCTTGTGTAGCTACATGTGCGTACTGTGTACTGCTTTTCCTGATAACTTTCGCTCTGGTGTTTTACTGCTTGCTCCACGACTGGATTCTTTTTCAGGCGACGATCGAGACTGCATAGGCGCTGGAATTCCATCTGATAGTTGTCGGGAAGATGGCAGTCATCGCTCCTCAACAGAAGGCCTGTTTCAAAGCGGTCTCCAATGCGAACCATCGTGTTCTGCAGGATCAGTTTCGCTCGTCGATCTGCTTCTGACTCTGCATCGGTTCGGTTACAGCTCCACCGTCCTCAGTCGCAAAATACTCCCGCATTTGGTCGTGCAATTGTTGATTTGTAAAGCCACCGTGGGCGCCGAGAAAACCTCGTGCAGGAGCGACTCGTTTTGGCCATATATCGTCCAGCCTAAGTATCATCGTATCGCAATCGGCTCATCTACTCCCCCTATCCGCGATTCTAAAGGTGCAAACAAATAAATATTGTTGAGCCCAATCAGCAGGCGTGGTTCTTCCCCGACTTGTTCTTCTGCATAAAGTCCACAAAGATGCTGATACTGGTCTATCAACTCCTTGAAGTTAACCGTGTGTCGTGGTAAATAAAGCTTTTTTACTGTGTGTGCATCAGCTAGATCGAGCAAACGGCCTTCAACCCTTCCTTGGATCTTCAGTGACAAGCACTGCGAAGCTGGTTCTTGACGAACGATGTTGCCCGTCCATTTTAGGGTCAATGGTTGTGGTTTACCGACTGCACCGAGTTCACGCACCAAGCTGTCTTCGATCAATGTCATATCTGAACCCTCGTCCATGTATGCACAGGTAGTTACTGTCTCCGTTCGTTTCACTCGTAGTGAAGCGTCGTCGTCCTCCTGTGAAGAGACAGTGCTCTCTACTTCTTCCTCAGAATTGGACTCAGGTGGTTCAGTATTTAGAGTCAGTGATTTTATCTTCGGGTTCCGCTTAGGGGTTTCTCCATCAGTCATAAATGACGGCCGAACTGTTGGTACTGCTCCGAGCTTCGATTCTATTTCCATGTCAGGAAGTGTTTTCTCTAGCCTCTAATCGAGAAGAACTGCGACCCTCGAATTCTTTCCGTAGCTCATGCTGTCGCCTACGATACTCCTCCTGCTCTGTCAGACGCTTCTCAAGCATCACGTGTTCCTGAACCAACTTTAATTCGTTCAGTTCCTTCTCCTGTTGCAGTTGCCTCTCCGCTAAAATCCGCTCACATTCGATCTGCCTTTTGCGGATTGCCTTGGCGATTGCCAACTCTTCCTCTTCCTGGGTCATTTTTTGCTCCAACCGTAGTAATGCGAGTTGCATGCGGGACTCAACCGTCGCGGATTCATTTGAGGATGGTTTTCCGTCATCTACGACAACCATTTTGCTTGTTGGGAAACTTCCGCCCTTTCCCTGCGGTGTGGTGGTCATATGACCCTCGACGGAGGTCGATTGATCGGTGGCATCCGGCGGTTGGAAGGAAGTGTTCTTGGGAGGCATATATAAGGATCGGGTTTCCCAGCCTTCTTCGCCATTTGGTCCTTCTTAGCCGCACATTTTTCACATTGGAGGGGCCTTTCCTTTGCCAACAATACTACATATTACACGGTGTTCGTATAACTCCTACTGATACTATAGTGGAATTAAAAAGCATATCTTTCACAAAGTCGTAGGTAATTCATAATACTCGAAATACGAGTTTTGTATTTCGGAGAAAAATATTTTGATTTAAAATTCCCCTGAATTGGTGCTAATTGATTTGAGTAGTCGAAAACAAAAAACCAATGTGAAAAGCATTATTAATTGATGTTTGTTTTCGTCCTTAATATTTAAAAAGCTTGAAATAGTTCTGAACGCCTCACGTTTGATTTTTATTGGAACATTATAATGTGCTTCTTGTTAATTTCACATTTTCCACAAATAAAAAAATCGAGAATTCTACGTAGATTTTTACGGCCAATTTCTTCACTTGGATGAAAACTGATTTTGGTTGAAACCCGGTTTTCGACTAATTGGCCACCAGCAACCCGAAAACTGTTTTTTTCAGTGAAAACCGGTTTTCATCCAGTGAAGAAATTGGCCGTTAGGGAGGGGGGAGGTGAGTTTGGTAAAAGTCTACTTATGTCTACTAGGTGGGTAAGAGGTGGTCTTCAAAAAGTCGCAAATTTCGGTCTACGTGGTTTATGAATGGCCCTTACCCAGTTAAACTCATTTCGGAACCGGTTCGGATTTTTGAATGGAGTCATTATGTATTCCAAATCAAATGCAACAACCGATTCCGACTCAGAATCGGTTGTTGCATTTGATTTGGAATCCATACTGACTCCATTCAGAATTCCGAATCAAATTCCGAATGGTTTGACCACCCGAATAGAAATGTACAGTAACAAAACCATGATTTTCACTGTGACAGTAATTTTTCAATAATTTACAGTAAATTTTAGTGTTATCCCGCATAAATCTGTACCATATGCCAACCATTGTATCAAACGTCGAAAAACCATTTTCAATCAGAGGCGACGCGTCGGTACGTTCAACCTGTTCATTGAACAGGTAAGCCAAATCTGACCAGCCGAAACTCATTTGAGTTCAAATTGACTGCAATAGCACGCAAAATATTTTAAATTAAGGAAAAAAAATATTTTAAACATGTAAGTTCCACATTCAAATTCGAACGATAAACTAATCTTGTATCTCCAATAGAATTTCGAAAAATTTTCGTCTTCATGGTTTCGTCTGTTCAACCTCAAACATGCATGCATCTCATACTCTCACTGCACGCTTTTGATGGAGCAGCTGCTTGAACGACGGCGGGAACAGCAGCGTGAGTGTCATGGGCGACGGCTTTTTTATTCTCTTTTGCACCGGTTCAAATCAAATATTGAACCAGCGTGCATTGTAGCGATATGCTCTTCGGAGCACTTTGTGCTAAACGAGAGCGCTTTATAACTTACGAGTACGTTTCGCAGTTGTGCCGTACATTCACAGCTGACAGTCGAACGCTTGGTTTTCATAGGTAGGCTAACTGGATGTTTTTGCCCTTACTTACTTACTTACTAGTTATAAGCGCGTATGTATTTGGGTGATTCAACGATAATAATGAACCATTTATTTTTGCTTAGTAGAAATTTTTTGTTCTTTGCGTTGCGTTGCGTTGTGACGATGATTTTGGCAGTCAAACACATTGACTTCATCGTGTTTGACTGCTAATTATCTAATAAGAGTTGCTTAGGAAATGGTAATCCGACCCATATTGAAACCTCAACAGCATGATAGCCACCAGTTCTGGCCGACCCCATCTCCATCGTTCACGGGGAAGGATAAAGGATAATGATGCTTCGCCTACTTAAGGCTCAAGTTACCTCAAGGCTTGGTAGTATGCGTAAGAAAAATTGTGTTCAGCTTTGCCACCAGATTATCCATTTAAACCTTTTCAAAACTCTAAAAGAAGAATATCAGTCGATTTATTAGATCATCACGATTCAATTCATGCAAAATACCTGCTGGAAAAACCATCGGCTTAGCTAAATGGTGCTTTTGAAAAAGTGGCTGTGATTTTTTATCACACTACCACACCGAGCTGGGGTACGCAACACAACTGCGCAATGAAAAAACCACAGCCACTTTTTCAAATGCACCATTTAGCTAAGCCGATGGTTTTTCCAGCAGGTATTTTGCATGAATTGAATCGTGATGATCTAATAAATCGACTGATATTCTTCTTTTAGAGTTTTAAAAAGGTTTAAATGGATAATTCGGTGGCAAAGCTGAACACAAATTTTCCTACGCACACTACCAAGCGTTCAATTCTAACACATGCTTAAAAAAGGTAACTTGAACCTTAATGGAAGGTCGACAATTCATCCGACACTTCTATAGGTGTTGCGAAGTTGATGGTTTGGAAGGGTTTAAGGTCAAGGATTCGCTCCAATCAGGCGATGCGATGTGTAAAGCAACGTAGTGCAGGTTTATTATGTAGTTGTTCAGTTAGTCTTTGAGTAAACGATCACTCGAAAAAAACGATCTCATTTAGTTTTTGAGGTTTTTTTTAAACTATGGATTCATTGAATTGCATATGGAACATTTGAATTTCTATTCTATTTAGTAGAAAATAATGGATGATTTTAAACAGGTTGATAAACGTATGAATCTATGTTATACAGAAGGAAAAATAATTCTCGCTGTAAAAAATAAGATTCTACATTGCACGTGAATTCGAATCATAGCATGATTTATTACTGCAAAAATCGAAAATGAAAAAGCACTTTTTTCCATACCGCGTGTTAGATATTCATAAAAATTAATCAGCTTATGTAGAATGTTGTTACAGTACTGCTGATTGATTTTTATGAAGATTTTACGCACGGTATGGAAAAAAACTGCTTTTTTCGTTTTCGATTTTTGCGCTTTCTCTGTTCAACCTTAATATTCAGTAACGTCTTTAAACATGGTTGTGTTGTTTAAATTTAAGTTGAGAAATCTTTTTCACTACCAAGAAGTGATTGCCTACAAGGATATGCTATATTTTTCCTTTTTTCTGCGTAACTCTCCTGAATTAGATATCGCATAAGACGTTTGTTTGACAATTCACCGGTGGGTTTTGACAACAAATTTGTTTTGCTCATCTTTTATTGATCATATTTGTTAGATGTTAGATCTACCCGACGATTTTGAGAGACATTGAACAGGTTGACTGTGGAGCCACGCGTCGCCTCTGTTTTCAATATGGTTTGTTCAACAATAGATTAGCCATTGCCTGGTACAATATCGAACATAACCAGTGTCGTTTTTCCATACTCGACCATACAAACAACGGGTCGTTAAGTCATGTTAAGCTACGGGTTTTTGGAGCAGCGTGAACAGATATGCGAATAACAAAGACCACCAGAGCAATATTAACCTCTAGCGCAAAAGTATAATGTAGTATACAAATCTCTAATATAGGATACACGGAAGGTATTGGAAATGGTAACTAAAATGGGTATGGTAGTATAACAGTTCAATTATAATGGTGGAATGTATCAGTAGTATTCCCAATATGGTGAGTATTATATGAATAGTTAGGAAATGGTTCCGAAGATTTCTGGAATGATATTTATTTATACGGGATGCTGCAATACGAAAACAATAAACTTTAACGTTTTGCCTTTCTCATATAAAAAAGGCTATGCAATCACTGTAAAAATCGACTTTTTAACGGAGGCCCGGAGGGCCGAGTGTCATACACCATTCGATTCAGTTCGTCGAGATCGGCAAATGTCTGTGTATGTGTATGTGTGTGTGTGTATGTGTGTGTGTCATTTAAACTCACACAATTTTCTCAGAGATGGCTGAACCGATTTTCGCAAACTTAGTTTCTTCTGAAAGGTATAACGCTCCCATAAGCTGCTATTGAATTTTTAGTTGATCCGACTTCCGGTTCCGGAGTTACGGGTTGAAGAGTGCGGTCACACAGCAAATTCCCATATAAACGGGTACCACCATGATGTTCAAATGATGTAAAACATATTAAAATTGATGTAACATTACTCTAGTTTGCGGGTCTGGATCACTAATGATCAATCAAAGCAGCTTTGACCACATTGGCCACCTATGACGGTTCATGACGCCCCCGGGGAACCCGCCAAGTTCCTAAGCTAATATCACACCCATTCCCAAACGAATTCTCTACCGATTTTTACAAACTTGATTTCAAATGAAAGATATAGTAATACCATTGACTGCAGCTGAATTTCATTCGGTTCTGACTCTTGCTTCCGGAGTTACAGGGGTGTTAATAAGTATAGACTGGAATTTCCCAAATAAATCGGTACAATCGTAATACCTCAGATTCTAAAAACTATTGAAATGGTCACCAAATTACTTCTAATCGCAGATCGAGATCACTGATCGTCAATCAAATATTCTTTGAATATATTGTCCACTATCGACGATTCCGGAAGTCCGGAATTCCGGGCATATGCCACAATTAAAGTCACATCGGTTCTTTGGTGATGACTGAACCGATTTTCTCAAACCAAGTCTCAAATGGATGGCAAAATATGCAGTTGAGTATTGCGTCGCCGCCCCTCCCCCCACGTGTCTTGCCCTTACACCTCCCTCCTTCATCACTCCCCTCCCCTTGGACCACCCTCACGCCCGCATTTCCTTCATCCACCCCGTATACCGAAATAAGATGAAGGTTTTCTGACGCATCCTCCATTCCCACTTTACTAACCCTCCATTCCCTTCACTTTCAAATCCATTCCACCAACATTTCAAAATATAATCACATGAAGATAACATTGGACTCATGCTGATTGAGCTAATTAAATATTATTCTTTTGCCTTTCTCATATAGAAAGGTTATGCAATTGCTCCAAAAACCGACTTTCTAACCGAGGCCCGGAGGGCCGAGTCTCATATAACATTCGACTCAGTTCGCCGAGATCGCAAAATATCTGAGTGTATGTATGTATGTATGTATGTATGTATGTATGTATGTATGTATGTATGTGTGTGTATGTGCGGATTTGTTAACAAAATGTCCACATCGGTTTCTCGGAGATGGCTGAACCGATTTTTACAAACTAAGATTCAAATGAAAGGTATAATATTCCCATAGGTTGCTATTGAATTTCATTTTCAACCGACATCTTGTTCCGGATTACGAGTTGAAGAGTATGGTTACAAAACAAACTTGATTTTAAATGAAAGGTCCATCAGCTGCTGTTAATTTTGTGTGGATCCGAGTTCTGGTTCCTGAATTACAGGGTGATACGTACGATCACGCAGAAAATCCCGATTCTAACGAATTCTGCGATGAATGTAAAAAGGTGAAATTTTTTCCAAAATGTAAACACAACTGTTGAATTTGTAGATATAGGTCACCAACAGTCATTTAAAGTCTCTTTGGCCACACTGGCCACCATCGACGGATCCGAAAGCATCCAAATTCAGAATAACGGTTATATTGGTTTCTCGAAAATGGCTAAAATGATTTGATCAACTTAGTCTCAAATGAAAAGTGTTGCGTCCCCGAAAACTGATATTAAATTAGATCTCCATCCGACTTCCGGTTCCGGAGTTACGGGTTGTGGAGTGTGATCACATAGAAAACTCCGATTCAAACCGATACCGCGATGAATGCAAAAAGGTGCTCTTATATATACTTACCAAGTGTAATAAGAATGAAAGACATTTCCATAATGTTATATTGTACGAATCAGCTATTAAATCATAGTTTGGATAAATGAGAAAGGCACAATTGCACCTCTAGGTGGATTAAAACAGGTTTTTACAGTAAATTTCAATGTAAAATAGACTTTTATAGTGAAAAAAGGGGTGGTTATGTATCTTAACATTAAAACAATCAATTTTTCTCCACACATTTTTTGAGCTTGAGCTTGTGCGACCACCCCTGGCTGCCACTCCGTTATCGATCTGGACTAGCTGAAGTTGCACAGAGAATAAGTAGATAATTATGCTTGGGAGTATAGAAACATCTTTCAATGTGCAACTCCTGGTAATCCTAAAGTATTCATCAATACCGGCGCCGGCCAGGCCCGAACGTAGATCGCGGAAGGAAAGGGAAGGAATGGTTAGTCCGATACTTGCTTTTGCTAGAGGCCGTATATACTAGAGCACTCTAGTTAGAGTGTGGCCAAGAGGCCATGACGTATCCAAACGAACATGAAATTTGACGTATTTCTATTGTGTATACGTCAAATTCCATGTTCGTTTGGATACGTCATGGCCTCTTGGCCACACTCTAACTAGAGTGCTCTAGTATATACTACTGCGCACTCCACAAGTATCACAGGAGGAGAATATTTTTGTTAGTAAGAGTATAGACTTATCCAGCTGCGTTAGTATTGTGCCGTTTTGACGTTTAAATTGGGAGGAAAACAAATCATTTGCACTGCGAATTGGGAGGAAAACAAATCGCTTGTGGGCTTAAGGGGAGGGCGGTAGTATAAAAATGCGGGATCTCATGGCATATTCGTTTTTGACAGTGCACTACACCGGTGTAGTCGGTGCTACACTCATTCAAACTTGGGTGTAATCAGTCTATCTCTTTCTTTGCACTACACCGGTGTAGCACCAAGAAAAAACGAAAACGCCATCAGTGTGTGTATTTTAAACGTCAGATATTTCAATTGAGATATCTGACGTTTAAAATACGCACACTGAGATCCCGCATTATTATACTACCGCCCTCCCCTTAAGCCCACAAGCGGTTTGTTTTCCTCCCAATTCGCAGTGCAAATGATTTGTTTTCCTCCCAATTTAAACGTCAAAACGGCACAATACCAACGCAGCTGGATAAGTCTATAGAAGTTGGATCACTTCTTCTTTACCGACGCCAGAGAGGTGACTTCACTATCTGGACTAGATATCGATCCACCAAACTCATAGACCGGGACCAACGGCTTTACTTCCCTTCCGAAGGAAGACGTGACTGTAGTAGATAAGACCTACCCAGAAAAATAAAAATAGAGCACACAAAAATATCAACATCTTTTCATTTAATATGGCTTGCAAAAAAAATTGTCATCCCTATTATTTGTGAAGGGTAATTTCGAAGCTTTAGAAACGAGAGGGAGAAACTGAGCGATAAACGATGGACCGATGGGTGTGCGACGGTGTGGGTTGCAGTTGAGCATACTTACCAGTACCAAAGTGAGCTGTCCCTTGAGTAAGTGTGTGTGTGGCTGACGTTTTGAAATCGTATGGGAAACGAGAGGGTGAAACCGAGAGAAAAATAAAGATTTATGGATGCGAGACTGGTGGAGTGGTGGCGCGCCTTATATTAACAACTGAGCGAAAGCTTTGTCGGCGTATATGTTTTTAGTTGTGGGATTTATAATGAGAAGGGAATAGTAAATCCTTCTATTTTGTGAGTAAGTGTGAGTGTGTTGAATGTGGGTAAAAAGTAGGCATGCGATGGCTAATTCAGTTTTTAGAGCACAGTTGGCGGATTAAGACGCTTTGGCCAGCAGTTGAGGCGAAAATAAAATATTTCGCAAGGAATGCGACAGTGACCACAGATTTTTTCACCTCAGATCAGATTTAGCATCAAAAGGCTGAAAATCAAAAGGCCGAAAAAAATAAGGCGAAATTTTAAAAGGCGAAAATTCAAAAGGCCTAATGCTAAAAAGGTCGAAAAATCAAATGGCCGAAAACTTAAAAGGCGAAAACTCAAAAAGCCGAAAACCCAAAAGGCCGAATCTCATAAGGCAAACTTTTTTTTATTATTCGATTATTTCACATTGTGTTCTTCCTGATTGATTAATCGCCTCATGTTTGGGTAAATCGAGCAATCGGGCGAATCGCACGTTTTCGTACGAAACATTTCCAATACAAAAGAAGGATTAATACTCTAAAAATCCACCAAACCCTTGTCAAATTGTACATTCATTGCGATTTTAATTCAGATTCAAAGAATGCTCGAAAGAAGGAATCATCCCCTATGTTTGAGTAAACCGGGCAGCCGAAGTGATCACAAGTGTGCGTGCAAGAGTTATTCGGCATACAGATTCAAAGAACTGCTCATATTTGAAAGAAGGAATCAATCCCTATGTTCGAGTAAACCGGGAATACGAACAGTTATGCAGTTGTAAGCAGCTGGCATGTAGCTCAAATGGTTGAGCATAACGGCAACTACCTAAATATTTAAATAACTTTAAATGAGTTTGCTTACCAATAGTACTAATATTGTACTTGAACCAAAATTAATTAGATTATTCTTCGTTATTAAATAATAAAAAAACATTTACGCCACATCGCTTCAAGTCGCGTGCTATCCAACATCGTTGTCGCTCCGTCGGACTTAAACTAATTTATAGCCCCTGTGTTTGAGTAAACCGGGCAAACGAGTGGATCACAGGTTTGCATGCGAGGGGCCGCCGCTTCGGATCGTTGGTCTCAGTTATGCGGCAAAGCCGCATTACACTGGCTTCGCCCCAAGTGCTAGAGCAGTGTAACAACCGATGGTTGAATATATGTAAGATCATTCAATAAATCGTTTGAAAAACTTAGCGAAATTCACAAATGATGAAGTATATAATTCGAAAGAACAGCTCATGATATAAAGAAAGATAATAAGGATAATTTTAATTATTGAAACGCTGTATGAAAAACCAAAACTCACGTCTGGTGGATCGCAATTTTACACTATACTATACTAAAACGTAAGTCATAGCCAAGTATCCATGATTGCAAAAATAAACAAGCATAAAAATTTCAAAAATGAAACTCAAAAGAACTGCTCATATTTAAAAGAAGGCAAAATCAGTTATAAAATGTATTCACACGAAATATAATCAATATCAGGTAACGGATAATAACACATTATTATCATTGCTTTGTTTGTTTTGTTTCGTCCTATAAAAAGTTTGCCTTTCAAAATTCTGCCTTCTGAAAAGTTTGCCTTTTGAAATTCCGCCTTCCAGAAAGTTTGCCTTTTGAAAGTCCGCCTTTTGATTTTTCAGCCTTTTGAATTCGGCCTTATGTAATTCTTCCTTATAATTTTCAGCCTTACGGCCTCGACCCAATCTCAACGACCTCGGCTGGAATTGAACCCAGGCAAATTGGAATGAGTGGCGGTCACGCTTACCACTCAACCAGCGGCGCCGTCATCAATTTTTCTCCACACATTTTTTTCTCGAAAACAGTAAAATTTAATGTGAATGCACTGTATCAGTTTTTAGCTGAACAGTGAAATTTATTGTTACATGAAATTTTATTGTAAATCTACTGTGAGAATTTGGCATCGAACAATAATAACTATAATATTTATTGTTTTATTATTGTTTGTAGTGTAAATGCTATTGTAAAATTTTTTGGACGTCTTAGTGGGTATTAAGGTTGCACAGAGAATGCGCAAATTTCGCAAACGAAAAAAGCAGTTTTTTTCCACACCGTATGTCAGATCTTCATAAAAATCAATCAGCGCATGTAGAATGTTGTTACAGTACTGCTGATTGATTTTTATGAAGATCTGACATACGGTGTGGAAAAAAACTGCTTTTTTCGTTTGCGAATTTTGCGCATTCTCTGTGCAACCTTAACGGAAGAGAAAGTAAACAGAGAAACTGTCATTTGCACTTAGGACCTTTCGTCATGTTTGACTAGAATTCGATCGTGAACCGACAAATGGGCCTAAATAACAAATCTCGACAAACATATGATTACGGCCTAAAAGCCAACTGTCAAAATCCACTTTGAATGGAAATTCCAGACAAACCGTTACTAGTCGAACACAGTTCACAACAGTTTATGAAAGAGAAAACTTTTCTCTTTCATTTACTACCAACATCTGTGATTGGCGTGTAACGGTTTGTCCGGAATTTCCATTCAAAGTGGATTTTAACAGTTGGCTTTTAGGCCGTAATCATATGTTTGTCGAGAAATGTACACAAACGGATATTTGATTAATACCTTAAAGAGGAATAAAAATACTTTATAAAAAATACAAAAACTCATTTATAAATGTTTCACACTTGATGAAAATCAATTAAAAACAAAACGGCGGATCCGACTTTCAACTGTAAACAAAACGCCAGGCGGGTTACGCCTCCGCATTTCTAAGGTAGTGTATACGGACGAAATTGACAGCATCATTGTTTACAAGGTCCGTAAACAGAATCGCCCTAAACAAAAACCAATGCTTGTTACGCCCCGGGCGAATAACAAATTTTCCCCTCCAACAAGCACGGCGAAAGCCACATTTGATTTTTGTTTTCTGGAGACACTGCAGGGCGAAATTGAGAGTCGTCAAAACAAGAGGGCGACTCGAAAATGGCCTAATCAACATTTCATAACAACACTCGGCGAAATATTTTTTTTTCAATTTTATCAACGAAAACGTTATTATATAAAAAATTTTAGTTATGCTTCCGAAAACTAGTATTGTTTCAAAGAGTTTCAATACATTTGAAAGCGCAGTATGCAAACACTGTTAAAATACGATTTAATTTTCTGAACCGAATTTTCAAAGCTATCTTTCTCGATTCGATATCATTGCGACTTCGGCCCTTTGGTCGATTCATGATCGAATTATGTTATTTATTGACATCGAAGATAAATATAAACATAATACCCAAACATTCCCAACTTGTGCAGTCGCCATAAAAATATCATTTTCGAAGAACTTCGCTATGCTAATGTGTCGAGCGTGTGGTCAAAGTTTCTTTGACAAAGATCACTGTGAAAGCCTGGAAAAATACGTAGATACTTACTTTAACTTAACAACAATCCAGGTAACTATAATAATTTCCCACTAAAAAGAGAATTCGAGTTTCTAATTGCATGATATTTTAGATCCGAGATTATGAAGATCCAAGCCAATCGAAAGTGTGCGGTCGATGTGTGTTGAAACTAAATGAATTTTCTCAGTTTCGTAAACTTTGCTTGCAGGTTCACTGGCGACTGCACAAGATTGTAAGTAAGAACTCCACATATATCATAATTCAGAGAAAGAGTGACATGCCTAAGCTGACCAACTCTGTCACAAAAATCCGTACCCCATGCGAACAATCTACCTGAGTGTGGTGAACGATTACGCTTCGTTACTGCAAGGTGTCCGGATTTTTTCGTCAGAGTTGGTCAGCTTAGACATGCCTAACCATGTAATACTCATATATATATATATATATATATATATATATATATATATATATATATATATATATATATATATATATATATATATATATATATATATATATATATATATATATATATATATATATATATATATATATATATATATATATATATATATATATATATATATATATATATATATATATATATATATATATATATATATATATATATATATATATATATATATATATATATATATATATATATATATATATATATATATATATATATATATATATATATATATATATATATATATATATATATATATATATATATATATATATATATATATATATATATATATATATATATATATATATATATATATATATATATATATATATATATATATATAAAAAATAGAACAAAATGAAAGGAAAGTTTGTAAGTGTTTGGGCCACCAAACGAATAATTTAAAAAAAATCACGAAAAGTATCAAACATACGCAATTGAAAATATTGAAATTGATTGTTTTGTGCCTTTCTTGAAATAAATATTCCAAACAGATATTTCGTTTTTTGGCCCAACAAAGAGAAAACTCCCTTAAAACCACCAATTAACAGTTTGTGTTAGAATCGACGTGTGTAATTCGGCATTTATGTTGAATGGGATGTTTAACCTGAATATTATAGAACTTTTATGTAGCATTACCGAAATGATTAATTATTATCAACCTTAACGCACCCAGTGATGTTTGTAATAATAAATCTATTTTTTTTTTATTTTAAGAAAGTTGAAAAATCAGATGAAGAAAATCAAGGAGACACACTCACGGTAGAAGTCGAATGTAAACCGGAACTACCAGATCCCATTGAGAGCATTCTTGAAAATGAAGCCAGTGTGAGTGTTGATGACAATGACAACTCTGGTGGCGAGGACAATTCCGATGAAAATGAGGACTGTGACGATGATGGCGGTACTGATAATAGTGATGATAAGGATTACGAAGAGGAAAATATCACGGCCAATAAAGATAAAGACTCCGGCTTACCCAAGGCACGAAAGAGGAAAGAAGGGCCATCTAAGCCCAAAAAGCAACAGACCAAATATGGACCTTTGAAGAAAAAAGAATCGAAAGAGCAACGGACAGTGTTTCCTTGCGATCAATGTCCAAGGAAATTTTTTGTATTATTCAGATTCAACGCCCACAAACGCACACACGATGGCCTTAAACCGTTTGAATGCGAAATCTGTCGAAGAGCTTTCAACACAGCAAATAGTTTAAAGTTACACCGCATACAGCAGCACAGTAACAATAGAATATATATGTATTGCGACCATTCCGGGTGTGGGCAGAGATTTGCGGACCAACGTGGACTTAAAAAGCATCAAAATCGTGTTCATAATCCCGACTACGTAATGCCTGCCCAAATTGCTCTTATATGTGACATTTGCGGAAAAAGCTTTACCACGAACGGAGGACTGCAAAGACACAAGTACACCCACACTCCAGGCGAAATGCCTTTCGTGTGCAAAATTTGCTCTAAACAATTTTCAACTTCCAACAAACTGAAAATACACACCATGCGCCATGAAGGGGTGAAGAATCATACCTGCCCACAGTGCGGTCTTCGGAAAACAACTATGCATGAATTGAAAACGCACATAAGACATATGCATTCAACGGAACCGCGTTCCTATTCGTGCGAGACATGCGCACGACAATTCAGTAATCCTGGTAGGCATCTAGTCTCTCATTTTTTTGCCCGCTGTTTCCTCTAATTTTATTCTCCATTACAGCAAGTTTGGGTCTTCACAACAAAACTGTACATCTTGGTCTCAAACCGTACATCTGCACGGTTTGCCAGTTTGCATTTGGTAGGAGCGACCACCTTAAGCGACATATGCAGGGCCACATGAGGGCTGGTTTACTATAATAATAGTATAGGAAATTTATTCAATAATGTGTACAATGCTAGCAAAAATAACAATAATGAACACATCGTTTATTTCCTTACTCAATGAGATTTTCAATAAGTCCTAAGGTTACATTCATTATTTTATAGGAGGAGAATGACCCTTAGGGTTAAATCCTCTATAATAAACAACATCTAACATCATTATTTTATAATAATGAGTTTGACGAGGGGGAGATTAGACAATTATATTTATTAAAGTTTATTACTACATTTCTATTCGAACGATGGACTGTAGGGGTCTGCCGGGGCGTGTGCCCAGCGTCCTTATAGGTTCCACCTTTCCCAAGTGTTTTGTATTCAACAGTCAAATAAGACGGTATAGGTTGTCACTTGCATTCTCACAACAAGAATGTCGTTGGGGATACTGGAAAAAAAGATAGATGGGTAATGTCTGTTACATAAACGGAGTGTCACGATTGCACTTCGGACATGTTGTTGCAAATCTGATATTCAACGGAATCATTAGATCTTAAGGTTGGACAGAGAAAGGGTAAAATTCGCAAACGAAAAAAGCAGTTTTTTCCACATCGTATGTCAGATCTTCATAAAAATCAATCAGCAGTACTGTAACAACATTCTACATACACTGATTGATTTTTATGAAGATCTGACATACGGTGTTGAAAAAAACTGCTTTTTTCGTTTGCGAATTTAGCGCATTCTCTGTCCAACCTTAAATAACACGTTTGATTGGAAAATTTTCACATTATTCTTCATGATAATTATGGAGGTTCGGAAAAGAACCTTTGATGTTTGTGCTGAATTCAAAGATCATTGTCAGCAGCATGACATGATTGGTCGTTAACCGTTACAATGTTTTTAGCATGTGTTGTGTATTGCAGGTCTCATATTACACTTCGGACATTTTAACAACTTTTAGCGCTGATAAGGGTCATTTTGCTTGATAAAGAAAAACGTCAAAGTAGAAAGTAGAAGATATATTTCGAAAGAGTGAACGGGAGTTCCTTTTCAAAGCAAATCAGTACTTACTAACCCTTTCATGTCCAACTTTTTTCTCTTGCTTGTATGGTTTCAAAACTATTTTTCCTTGAAAACGGTGGGGTCAAGAAACATGAAAAGCCTTTTTCATAAAGATAGGTGCTTCCCTCGCAGTGCTAGAAGCTGCTCAATTTTTTCCAATGCTGATTACAATTCTCCTAGAATATTTACAATAGTCCAATTACATGGAAAATATAGCCAAAGACAGTCTAAACTGATAAGTTTTATCAATTTTCAATAATATTGCAACATAACGTAAACTGTTCCTGGCAGCACTGCTCCATCGGTATCCAATCAGACTAATTGCAATAACTTCAGTTTTAGAACTGTTCCTTGTAACTGTTAATACTCAAATGAAAGGCAATAGTCACATTTATTAGCCTTACTTGTTTTTGTGAGGAAATTTTGCTCTAAACAAAAGTTATAGCTGTTTAAAAACGTTGTTGTCCACAAACAACATGGGCATGAATGGGTTAATTCGTTTAGAAACGAATTGATCAGTTCACTTAAAGCAGGTCGTCAAATTCAAGGGACCAATTTTTAGGCGAACAATGGCAATGAACTTACCTACCGTCCCACGAACTATCTAGGATGCTCTCTTAATATATACGATTATTAATTCAACTGAACGGAAAAATGGTTCATCTAGTTTCTTTTACAGAACTAGTGTGCCCATCTCCAATCGGTAATACCGTGTTCGTGCTCACGATTAGATGTTTTTCGTTGCCTTTTGCACTTATAGGTCACGAAGCCCGCGCTAAAGGTGCTGGCTGATGATGTTGGGGTGCTGGAAGCTGTGTTTTTAGTTGAACAGTTGCCACAAATTTGGCAACGTTGTGTGGTTCAGGTGATGGTAGTTGGATTGATTTGCCGAAGATGGGTTGGCAATCGGTTGTGATGTATTCTCCTGACCATCTTCCGCGCAAGGTTTTCCAGTATGTACCGTTTAATTACAGTACTTGCACATAGGAATCTGCCCATCATGGATGCATAGCGTGACTTGTTCAATTATAGTTCCGTTGTGTTTGAATTGTATAGTCAAGAGGGGATTGATCTTTCGACCCGCATTCGCACCACAAGAACATCATTAGCCATATTCGGGAAAAAGTTTCTTCAAGTATCAGGTTAAACGGTCCATAAACCTAAACTCAATTTTCTTTTCTAGAAAATATTCTGAAATATTTTGATGTCATTTTGCTGTGCTTTCACCCTCTGCGTTTTTCAGAAAAAAATTCTTGCTTTTCATTTTCTTGACGAAACAACTAAATTGAGTACACTGCTTTTGTTATCAACGAAATATTTCAACAGTTTTCAATTTGCTCTCACTGATAGCAGATCTATTAAATGTCAAAGAACAATTTCTTGTTTTCGATTTTGACCTTTCAACCGTTAAAACGACCAAACCGATATTAACCTGAGTGATCATTGCCAACAATATTACAACATCAAATTTAGTTTTCAATTTACTGCCAGACTTCACTCAAGTACTGAATCGATTTTGTTGGCTATTTTCGGCAAATTTAAGACTGAGAGATACGAAAGTAATGAAATTGAAAGACGTATAGGTATTCTAGAGCGAATAAGTTATAAACTTTGAACGGAAAACTAGGACTAGGCAGGGTCATATGGACAGGACCGAAAGGAAATGTGAAGAGTCCTTTGCCTTCTGCTAAGTAGGAGTTGGGTGTTGCACCCAAGTCTACCGCACGGTCTTTGTAGAATATAACTCATCATCATGTTTCACCGCCGACGCCGTCCGTCTTTCAATTTCATTACTATCGTTTCTCTCAGTCTTAAATTTGCCAAAAATAGCCAACAAAATCGATACAGTGGAACCTTGCGGCAATTAAAAAGCAAATATAAATTCTGAATTTCCGAATAATAGCGTGTACAGTTATGTTACTATATTGCTTCCGCGTATGAATCATGATATCTTGTTGAACTGAAAAAAGGAAGAAGACCAATCTACCATTTTGTTAAATAAATTCCATTCACGTTAATCTTCCGGCAGTCGCGCTAGTGCACTGAGTGCACGCTGCTCTGAAAATCTAGCGAAATCGTCTTAGGCCACCAGCGGCTACTGGTTCAGTGGGCCATAAGCGCGACTCGGGAACTGGTAATAATGTTAGATAATCCGGAATTTACTGTGGCTCGAGCGATTAAAAAGTACAAAAAAACTCACTACTGCCATCCAAACTGTGGTTGAAGGTCATCAAACAAAATCAAACATGATCTCAATACCTTGGATTATGGTTTGGCGCAAAAAACCTGTACGACGAGGTACTGACTCGACGACGAAGTCTATGGGAATTTCAAGCAAATCGGGGTTCAAACTCTACAAGGCTTCTGCTCAAAGCAAGGTTCCTAGAAGGTGCAAGTTTGTTTTCGTGGGTAAGTTCAGGGGCTCTATTCTCACCGTCACCTAACCTCACCTCACTTGAGTCACCGTCACCTCACTTACCAGTCACCTCACCCATGAAGAGGTATTCCAAGACTCACTTTAGGTGAGGTGACTGTTGGGTGACCGTCGTCACCCAGGTGACTCTCAGAATCGCAATTTTTAAGTCACCTCACGGAAATTGTAAAGTGACTGCTAGGATCACTCAATCACTGACCCGGATATTTCGAAAGTGCATTGTATCGATTGATTGATTGGTTGGCATTTTGAAATCCAAGATGGCGCCATTTTGAAATCCAAGATGGCGGCTTCCGGTTACCACGAAACACTAAAAACCACCATCAATATGGGTGTCATCTGAAAGGTAGATTAGTAGAATGCGAAAATTGACTATTGGCGCCGTTTTGAAATCCAAAGTGGCAGCTTGCGGGTACCACAAAATACTAAAAATCCGAATGAAATTTGATAGGAGGCAAGTAAATAAATGATGGAAATCAAAGACCAGCAAGCGGCGGAATACTTGAAGTTTGTTTGGATTATCGTGTTTTTTATTGTCGTACATTTGTTTTGCTTATAAGAAAATGTTTATATTTGATGAGTTTGTTGTAAACCGACCTCCCATGAGAGTCACGGTTGATAAACCCTCGAGAAGCACACCAACGTCAGAATGCAACTTTTTTATGCATTTCAATTATATATATATTTTAACCCTAAGGTTATTCGCCTCTTCGGGTTATAAAAATATGAAGAAAATCTATAACTCTATATGCGGTTAGGAATTGAACCCAGGTAGGCTGCGTACAAGGCAAATGTCTTTCCAACTATGCTATGCCCACTCCCACCCAGCATACCTTTCAAACGCATCACTAGCTGGCTTCGATTGATAGGGGGTGGTGGCAGGCAAAGACATTGGTGGGATGGCGATCAATTTGAGTAGTTTGCATTGCATTATGTACCACAAATGGGGGCAATGAACTTTACATAAGGAAAATGACCCAACCCACTCTACTCGCATCATCCAACAAATCATTGCAAAGGCTGATTTCTTACCCGGAAAATGTTGAACAGGCAAGTTAGCTGAATAAGAGTTATAGAAGCGAAAAATTACAAAACAAGCAAAGCGTAAAAAGTTAGAAGAGTAATTGGACATTAGGTAAAGTCTCGAAGGATATCGGTTCCCCATAAGCTTTGAAGAATGCCCCATAAAATGATTAAAACACGATTCGCGTTATGTTGTTTACAAGCCCTCGCAGTTTTTACCTTTCTCATACGCTGTGAAAGACTTGTAGTCCGTTGGTTCATTATCATTACCATGCGCTGACGCCTTTCATTCGGGTATTCCGACTTGCCTGCGAGAGCTAGCCGAAAACCAAGGCCACAACCATTCTTGGTGAAGATTGATGCAGCAAGGAGTCTCTCAGCGAATGCCAACATCGACGCCCCTTCATCGGTTCTAGCACAGCGGACGACAAAGGCCGTCGTTAGGTAAATGGAAGATCGACAATAAAAGAAGAATCCAAGTGGGGATGAAGTAGCAGAAGAAGCCCGAAAAAAGGTTGAATATTATTAGGAAAGTTGGAATAAAGATAGAATACGTTTGTTAAAGTGAGAAAGAGTATAATAAAAATATTACCGCTCGTACCGGCTAATCAGGCAATTCTTTGCTACACAGGAATCTTTAGGATAACCATACCAACCTTAACGTCTTGGTTTCAGGAAATTGCGGGAGCTCACGGCTAGAGCTGGTCAACATTTACAGGTCGCATACCTTCAAATTGTCTATGTTGCACGAGTTTTCAAATTATACTACAGAGAGTTTGAGTGCAGCTGAATTACTGAGAATGCCATTTCATCTCGAATAGAAATGTAAAGCAACAAAGATACAGTTTTCACTGTGACTGTACAGTAATTTTACAATAATTTACCGAAAAGTACAAAAATAATAAATTTTATTGTTTCTAAGCAAACTTCAATGTAAAATCGACTTTACAGTAAAAAAGGGGGTGGATATATAGTGAAGACCCGATTTTATCAGCTGCCGATTTTGTCTACCCTACCTGCCTACCTTTGTCAGCTTGTTGACCCGATCTTGTCAGCCTCATGAAAATTGACAGTTGGTAGTTTGATGGGCTCTAGCAGATGAACCAAAGTGATTTCGAGTAAATCTTTTTTGAGCATATTTTTTTTTTATTCTAGAGATCCGAAATATGCAAAAATATTGTTTTTATATAGGGAGACCCGTGGCTATTAAGACAGTGGGGATAATTCGAATCCCCTCGATTTCTCAGAAAATAGCAAGACTTTCTGACTATCGTACATATTCGTGGAACCGCTATCCTGAAACATTAATTTTGAGTGCTGAATTTGATTCTTCGTTCTTTGTAGAAAGGAGATACAACGTGTTTCATTTTTTTGCTATCCTCAAAGCAAAAATTATTATAATGGTAAAACCGTGATTAAAGCAATAAATAAAAGTGAAAGCAATGAAAAGTATATGTTTTGGTAAGCTTGAGGCTTTTATTTTATGAAATGATTTTTGTTTGGGTGAAAACAGATATTTTCGAGACGCTCACCACTTCTCTACGAAATGAGCGTACGGGGGTATTCGGACCACCTATTCCGTCAACCACCGTTCAGCGGCTTGCGGCTGCGCACACAATTGCACACGCCACAGAAAAGAAAATACATAGGCCGCCAATCGACAGCTGTGACTTAATAGATTAAGTTTTTGTAAAGCAATTTAATTTTTTTGCTTCTTAAGGATTGTCTCTTATTAATATTTCATAGGTAAACATAATTCCATTGCAAAAAAATTAACGAAAAATGATGGTATGAATTGCCCCGTAGAGAGGTCCGAATTACCCCTACATTGTAAAATGGATGGAAAAACGTAGAGGTTTGCAAATCGTCGCCTAGCGATGCCATTGAGTGGTGCAAATGAACCTTTTATGGTACCAAAATGTAGCTGAGGTTTCAAACTAACAATTACGACCTTTGCCGGAAATTTTTTTCACATCTATCCATCTAAAAGGGTGATTCGCTTAAGTAGGTCCGAATAGCCCCGGGTTGACCTATTTTTTAAAATTTGTGCTGTGACTCCCTTAAGGAAAATTTAAACTAAAAAAATCAGAAATGGTTATGAGGCTATGT
Source organism: Topomyia yanbarensis (assembly GCF_030247195.1). Taxonomy (NCBI): domain Eukaryota; kingdom Metazoa; phylum Arthropoda; class Insecta; order Diptera; family Culicidae; genus Topomyia; species Topomyia yanbarensis. The sequence continues at coordinate 140,341,474 of NC_080672.1, read as the reverse complement.
CTATGGATATTTTACGAACTTCGGTTTATTCGAAAGAAAAATGTATCTCCTAATTTTGTCAATGTCCCCGTTTTGTCAGGCTTAAATTCACCAAGGCTCTGATAAAAACGGGTCTTCACTGTATTCCTAAACATTAAAGAAATCAATTTTCCGGATTTTTTCTTAGGGCCGATTTCTTCACCATCACCAAGGCTTGAGCTAAGTTTAAACTTACTGGTGAACCTGGTTTAAAAGTTAGGCGACGGTGAAGAAATCAGCCCTTAGAAACAGTAACATTTAATGTTAATTTACTGCATCATTTTTTGGTGAATGAAAATAAGTGTTATATGAAGTTTCGTTGTAAATCTACTGAAATAATTCTGCGCATAATAATGTGTAAACATAATAATAAGCATAACATTAATTATTTTGTGATTGTTGGTAGGGTAATTATTATTGTTTATTTCGGGTTAGTAATATCACTTTTATTGTTTATATTAGCATTCATCTCTAAGGGCCCATTTCTTTGCGCTCGCTTAATTTTTTAACCGGCGAAAACGGTATTAATTTATGCTTGCATATTTAAACGGTTTTTGTCAGAATTTTATTTAAAAAAATCATGGTATGAAGCCTAATGAAAGGGCAAACATATATTTTTCATTCAGCCGTCAGAATTTTAGTAAATAAACAGCACATGAAAAAAATGTCACATGTTTTTATTGGATAAATACTGGAGCAGAAAATCGTAAATTACGCTCGATTGTTAGAAAATAAAATAAGCTGAAGGTTCTTTGCAAGTTTATATTTAAAGAAAAACTGGAACACTTCCTATTCAATAAATTTATCGAAACCATATGGAGCTAGATTATTTACTCAATTAAATTGGCAACTTCTCCATACATTCTTCAGAAATCAAATAAGCATGCCTTCACTGTCAAATTTTCTTTTTTTATTCACGAATTCTAATTCGTTTTATTTTTGCCTTTTCCTTCAAATCAAAGCAAAGGGCCTAAAAAACTTTAACATGAGAACTTCGGCCACCGAATTTAACCATGTACTTATTTTTTCTTTAAATCAACGGATTTTATCCTGTCCCAAGCTCTATTTCCATCACACGATTGGAGTCATGCGCCGGTAAACGCTTGCATCAATGACACACAAAAAGAAACTTGTTTATTTAAACATCTCCCACCTTGATTGATTATGGCTGTCGAAAGTTTCCTTGCTTCACGACAAGCGCTATTATTTACACTTTGTGCGTAGCGTTTGTTTTTCCATCTCAGTTCAACGCTCTTATTAAAAGCAATTAACAAATTATTTAAAAAAAGGCCGGTAAGTTCGTCGATTACCATTTCGCCGAATGCCGTTTCGCCGAATGGATCATTTAGCCGATTTCACAAAATGGATTATTATAGTTTTTTTATTGGTACCATCGAAATACAGGGAAGACCCTATTTATCAGTCACCTCTCACATGAAAATCTGGTTGATTGGCTCTAGCAGACGAACCAAGTCAAATTCGTCTTGAATTTCAAAATGGCACGAATCATCAATTTTTGCCTTCTAGTAATCAATACCTCTCAAATGACACCCATATTGATGGTGATTTTAAGTGTTTAATGGTAACCGAAAGCCGCCATCTTGAATTTCAAAATGGCGCCAATCATCAATTTCCGCCATTTAAAAACTTCCCAGCTTCCATTGGCCAAAAGAAAAAGTTACCCGAAAATTCTAAAAAAAAAATCTAAAAATAAACGCAACACTTTTTGGTTCTAGTCACCTAAATTTTTAGGTGAGAATTTAGTCACTTTTTTTTCATCTCACGGTGACCGTCATCACTCAAAATGACTCTGGGAATCGCTCTGCCAGGTGACTTCTGTCACCTTGGGTGACTATAGTCACCTAGGTGACTGCGGTGATCGCTTTTTTCGCTCTCACCTCACCCAACTAGGTGAGGTGACGGTGAGAATAGGGCCCCAGGGATCTGTTGCTTCAGCAAGAAAATCGGCTTTTGTGTGACAGATTACACTATGAATTTGGAAGTATTTTAAAGGGAGTGCTTCAAAAACGGATTTGACGCATGATTAATTTTCATGATGATTCAGTTACATGTTGGCAAAGATGATAAAGTACAAGACAAGTACTGTCAAATTACACAAACAAACATTCGTCAACATCATTTTAGTGATTCCAACACCATCTTTCGAGTTCTCATTGAACCAGCAGAATGCACTTGTATAAATTTCTTTCAGCGTGCAATTGCGCGAGCATCCCACTGAGACGTCCAAATAATTGTTTCAAAATCGTTCAACACGGGTCCAACGATGGACGTTTGTTGAACGGTAATTTGGACGTCGTCCAAATTGGTCCAACGAACGTCCTTCATTGGACGGTTTTGAAACCAACCGTTCTTAGAGGGATGTCAGATCCCTCTAAGAACGGTTGGTTTCAAAATCGTCCAATGAAGGACGTTCGTTGGACCAATTTAGACAACGTCCAAATAACCGTTCAACGAACGTCCATCGTTGGACCCGTGTTGAACGATTTTGAAACAATTTTTTGGACGTCTCAGTGGGATGCTTTTGGAAAGGTTGCCAGACCTACCGATTTATCGGTAGTCCTACCGATTTTGGTCTTCCCTACCGATTCACAGACGACCAAGGCAAAACTACCGATATTTTGTTATTCCTACCGAAAACTACCGATTTTTATTGATTTTGGACACATCTTACTCAACAATCATTTTTTTGGGTTGGATTTGGTCTGAGATCTGTGTTGTCAGTATTTTAAAATTCTATGTCAATACTACGTTTTTGGGACAACAAGCTGGCCTACCGATAACTACCGATAAACTTTTAGTGATCCTACCGATATTAAGGAATTCTATCTGGCCACCCTGGGTTGGTTCGTTTTTCGCACCGGAATGAGAATGAGCAGAATGGCAAATGGAATGAAATGATCAATAGGGATTTTTTGGGGTGTGCGGGTTAAGGCATATTATCCCAGTTAAGCTCAGCCGGAAATGAACCGGAATTCTGGCTGGTTCCAGTTCGTATTCCGGCTCCAGTGACACAACCGATTCTAGTTAGAATCGGTTGTGTCACTGGAGCCCGTGTGCGAACTGGAACCAGCCAGAATTCCAGTTCAATTCCGGCTGAGCTTTACTGGGATGATGCAGATTAGTACCGTGAGTTAATATCTTAGTCCTTTTCCAATTTTTAGGCCCGAAACTATTGAAAAAAACATTTTTTAGTTTGTTTCCTTTTAGGACAATAACACATCCAAACTCGTGCGACTTGAACGACTCTATAAGTTGTCTTATCATATCTACCATAGTTTGCAGATGAAACTTGGGATGGAGGGCTGTTAGCGGATTGACAAAGTACCAGATCATGCTGTGTGGGGTGCTGTCCCGGTCAATAATGAGGCGAACGAGATATTTGCAGATACGTCATTTAACCGGTCAACTGTCAGTTTGTTGGTTGAATTTAATTTGGTTTTAAATTTAAAAATCAGAAAAGAATAATTAAGATTTAAGAATGATATGAGTGCACTCGTAAGGACACCTGCTATCAATAAATACGAAAAACTGGCACATTTTTCCAAATTAAAGATCCCTATAGGAAAACCAATGAAATCCTTTCGTACTTGATCGGAGCTAAATTTGGAAAACAGCTATGAGGAATGATTATGATTTTCGTTTGGAGAACTGTTTGTATCGTTCATGAAATATGCGAATTTAAAAAAAATAATGCGAGTCCCGGCAGACTGACTCAGCTATGGACTAGGCTATAGATCTCTCCAATCTGTATTGGGAGCCGCAGAATGAAAACGAGAATCGAAAAATATGAAACAGATTCTTTCAGTATACTTTTTCCAGTTGCTACCCGTCATTCTTTACCGCTTAGCTTTTGCACAGTTCCCACCAAATCGAACTGCACAGTATTGCGAATCTTTTCTTAAATCCACATTGCGACTTTTCAGCCATGCGCCACCGGGCCGTGCGTTGAGTTACGCGCCCATCTAGTTTGCATCAGTGCGAGTAAGAAAACGTTTTGACGTTTGTTTTTGTTTCGATCGCACTCGTTTGTATCTCATTTAGCAAGAAATCGACGAAATGCTAGATTATCTCGAGATAGACAATATGAAAGTGTGATCAATCAAAAGTGCAACTCTTTTGAATTGGCAGCAGGGATGCCAGGCGCGGCCCATTTAAAAATCTGTGTCACGGAAAACGTACAAATTTGGCTGACATCAAGATGTGGTGACCTTTTTTTGGCTTTTTGGGCGTGTCAAAAATTAAATGCAAGGTAAAAAAATGAGAAATCTGTGCTAATCTGTGCATTCTAGAAGAAAAATGTGGAAATATGTGCGTTAAAACAGAAAACTGTGGAAATCTGTGCAGTTCTTGCAATCTATGCAGCATATTGAATATCTGTGAAACACAGATAAATCTCTGCACCTGGCATCCTGGCATAAAAGTGTCATTACTAAGTAGTGTCATTACTAGAATTGTATGGGAATTCCGTCATTACTCACCTTACACGATCATTAAAAGTGACATTACTGCTCAGTAATGACATTACTAACGCCTCGTGTACGGGCCCCTAAAAACAGTTTTCTTCTTACTTTTACTATCTGGTAGGTTAGCATGATTGCCAGTATCGCGGTTTTTATAATATATTTAGTCGAAAACTCGACAAACATATGATTACGGCCTAAAAGCCAACTGTCAAAATTCACTTTGAATGGAAATTCCCGACAAACCGTTACACACCAATCACAGATGTTAGTAGTAAATGAAAGAGATAAGTTTTCTCTTTCATAAACTGTTGTGAACTGTGTTCGACTAGTAACGGTTTGTCTGGAATTTCCCTTCAAAGTGGATTTTGACAGTTGGCTTTTAGGCCGTAATCATATGTTTATCGAGAAAAAGTTAATATTTTGTCGATTTCATATCATTTCATTTGGCAACCGTGAAAAAAGTGTGATAGCGAAATGCATCAAAAATCCAACTTTCAAAGCAATAAACAATAATACGCATCTGAAGGATGTGCTCTTTTCTCTTTGATGATGTCGTTTTATCTATCATTCTCTTCGCTCTCATGACGGTGCGAATAGAACGATATTCACAAACGCGCCGTGTTCATTGGAGCAACGAAAAGAAAAAATGACAGTTCTCATATAAGCGCGCGCTTTGCGATTCTCTTTATTAGTATAGGTCTGTGTGAAATGGGTAGATGATTAGTTCTATGTGAACACGTTCGATGGCATTGCTGAGCTGATGACTGATATTTGTCGAAGTGAACAGGGTCTGGTTTAGCCCATTTACCACGCCCTTCTGAAAATCATGTTCACGGTTTAGCCCTCTCACGAACAGCGATTGCTGAATGGCGAAATCACGACTGGAATGCAAATTGGGCGTAAGCATTCTTTTGGTTTCTACCAGGCAGTCTTCCCATGAACATCGATAAGTTTGCACCTGCGTACAAAATTTCGTGCACGCGTTCAACCTCAAACTTACTTTGCCTTTGTGTACAGGTTCGCCTCGAACACCGAACCCAAGCGAACGATGTGCAAACTTAGGTTTAAACACCGTGTACGTACACCGTGTGCGTACACAAGAAAGGCACACACAAAACAGAATGAGTCAACACTAGTGATGATGCGTGATAGAAAAGAAAACTAGTGTCAAGAACCTGTGTGTACAAACACCGCGTACGTACATGGGGTTCGGTTGAGCAGACGAACATGTGTACGTGTTTTAGTACGCATTAGCGCGTTCGAGTTTGCACACGAAATGTGGGTTTAAGATGAGCACAGAACTAGAGCGAACATGGTGTTCGATGTTCATTTGGGAAGTCTGCTACCAGGTATCTGCTACGCCGCCATGATTTCAAAGCCAAGATCTAAAACGTCGCGTTAAGATCGATCCACAATAAACATAATCGATTTCATTCGACACATATTTGTGATGGTCCAGTTCGTTTAATTTGTTGGTATCATGGCGACAAGTTTTTGATATTCACCGACATGTTCAAAACAACACTTTTCTTCACTTTTCGATCCATTTTTTTCACTTTTCGACAAACATCTAAAGATCGAATTATACCGTACCACAGTGGGACGAGCCCGGACTTAAGTCCATATATGAAGGTTATGCGATATTCTCACTAGTATTTTTCTCGTATCAGCTGAGCCATCAGGGACATTTTCGCGAGATTTTAGGTTGAATGCAAAATGAATTTTTGACAGCTTTTTGAAGGGCATAACTCAAGTGTTTTTTGCATTATTTGACCATAGGAACTACATACGGTTATTCTCGTTTTTCAAAGAAACGGTTGATTTTATGAATTGCATTACTTCACCAAAATTATCCGTGTGATAAAATTACATCGTGAAATCGCCAAAAATAAGTCACTAGTTGGTTTAGTTAGTGTTTAGAGAACTGTTTGTCATGAATTTTTATTGAATTCGAACTTCTAAAGCGATAACAACAACGACGCCCGTGAATGCCCGCGATCGCACTATGCTCATTCGAAAACTTTTCATTTTCTCTTTAAAATGAGCCTATGCTAGTTTTGCGAAAACTTACGATGAGCAGTCAAAATTTGAAAAAACTGTGAATGGAGACGCATGGTTATTACTGATATTTAATTTGAATATTAACTTGATAACTAGAATAATGACACTAATTTCTCCACAACTTTCAAATAGCATTTAGAGCATGATCTACACGGGTTGTACTAGTGATCAAAAGTAAGAAGCCGAGTGGGAAGTATGGTTTTTAAGTGGTAAAGGAATTAAGAATGTTTAAAATTCGGTAAGTATTTTCAACCATCTGAAATGTGTCATAAAATGTTTCATGAACTTTTTTGCTAATTTACGCAATAACTGTCAAATTGAGTGAACATAGTTGAGTTCTAGTCATTTGGTGAGACTATTTTATCCGAGTTTGCATAGAACTGATATAGCTTAAGGGTATGCGATATTATCCAAATAAAATAAGACCACTTTTAAATGAACCATATACGCGAAAAAAGGATTTTGGATTTATATTTCTTTAAGGTATGAAATAAGCAATCTAAGTAACCTAAAACACACCTGCGAAATCCAAATCGTTAACCATCTTGTTGATTAGTGAATGTAAATCAATATTCCACTAAGACGCTCAAAATGCTTGTTTTGAAAATGAAAGAAAATATAGTTTTCATACCAAGTAACCCACTAATGAATTAAATGTTCCAAAATTAGTCGATCACATCTTATTTGATCCTTAAAAATAATATAGTCATTTCTGAAGCCCCATAATGAGATGTCAATCAATTCGTTTCAATACAGAATATAAATTCCAAAATAACAATTGAATGAAATCATTACAAAAGACAAAATATTTACTTTTGAGCCACTCTAATAAGTAGTAAAGTTAATTTCTATTTTTATAACCAACATAGGAATTCAGCGCACAAAAATGTCTTTAAAAAAAATTTTGAACCTTCACAACAAAATAATTATTTTTGAGCCATCCTAATATATAATGAATTTTTTTTACAAATGTTAATATCAAAAACGATTTAGCACACGAAAATTAATATACACAAATTTTAAGAACGATTTAGAAAAAAAAAATATTTTTGAGACACCCTAATGAATAGTAAATGTTCATTTTTGAAATGGTTTAATATCTAAAACGAATTCAGCGTACCAAAATTACATAAAAACGTCCTATATGAACCGATACGGAAAAGTTTGGACTTTAGTCCACCTTTTGTTCTAAGTCGTGCCACTGTGCGTACGGTGTATGATTAGTGCAGAACGAGCTCCAAGCAAAATGAGCAGAACAATCTGAACTGTCAGTGGGGCCCATAATTTGTATGCCCGCTGAGATGTTGACTTATGCCCGGTCAGCGTGGCAAGCAGAAAGTTAGCAAAAGTTGAGCAAAGCGAAATTGATGCTGGCAGAGTTTCTGCGAGCATTTTGCGCGATTTGTGCGAGAATTCTGGCAACGAATTCGCTCAAATGCAACAACCGTTTCTGACAGAAGCGGTTAAACCAACCGATGCTGCTCACTTTTATCCAGAATCCAGCCAGAAATGTACGGCCAAGATCTCTGTACGCTTCCTGCCACATCTTTGTCAGATGTTTTGCTCGATTCGTGCTAAATTCTATCAGGTAGGAATTGCCAGGATCTTTGCACAGTTTATGTCCGAATCATGCCAGGGCTTTGCTCGGTTCCTGTCAAAATTAGCCAGAAAACGCGAGCGAAACTGAGTTCGCCCTAGCTCAACTAACCCGACAGGATACGCGCAGAAATCTGACAGAGCTGCCAAACCAAGACTTACAGAAATCTAGCAGAGCGGTCTCTGCCAGAAAATTTGCTCACTGGGTGTCAGTTCAATGCAAACGGGATAGGGGTGCCATATCCCACTGAGACGTCCAAAAAATTGTTTCAAAATCGTTCAACACGGGTCCAACGATGGACGTTTGTTGAACGGTTATTTGGACGTTGTCCAGATTGGTCCAACGAACGTCCTTCATTGGACAATTTTGAAACCAACCGTTCTTAGAGGGATACGTGGTTTCTACCCACTATAAACGCATAAGAATCAATTTTTTTGTTATATTGATATAAGGTTTAACCAAAGAAGCTTTAGGAATAACATGGTCATAAAGTAATTTATACCTACAATAACAGCTGCATTTAGAAAAGCATCGTCGAATATTGAAACTAATTTATCTTTTTTTTCTCTCCCTTATAATGGTCCACACTGAGCCAAAAAACCACATAGGTTTCATGTGAAAAATCACCTAAATATTAAAAATGATTATGCACATTAGAATCATATGCAGCATGTAACACTTATACAATCACCGATGATATTCAAATACAAAATAAATAACTTTCAAGCGTGTCGCACATATGTTCTAAGTGAATATCAAATACTTAGTGTTATGTGTGAAATACATAAGTGTTACGTAAATGTACGATATGAAAAAAGCAAACACATTCAATTTAGCGTCATGGAACAATCCGGCGATGAAAACATTGCTCTCAGACTAGAGATTCCCGCACAATTTACTGGAGGTTTTTTTGGCGTAAAATCATATTAATAATAATAAAAATAATACAATTAATTAGACTTTCTTTTCAGAATGCGAAACTGGATTATTTGAGTTATTCACTATGATCGTAGAACAACTGCAAAGGCTTCTGGAACTGGAAAAAAAATCATGTTTTCTGGTGCAAAAGTATATAGGAAATAGATTTAGAAACGGTTATTCTATTGCAAAACTATTGATTTTTTTAACTATTGGAAATCATTTACGACAATATTTTAAACGTGGTTGTCCAATCCTGGATAGAAGTTGCGTACAAAGAACATGAAGATATAGATATTTAAGAATATACTGGGCATATAATAATAAACCAAATACTACTTGTAGAAAGACATTTTTGATTAGTCCAGGTAGAAGATGTTCTCAATTTAAGTCCATTTAAATGTGCAACACATTATCCCTACATTTATTCAATCCAGCTACAAAGCATTTAAATACTATTATAAATTCAGCTAACAGTCACCTGAATACCAGATAAAAAGTATATGTATTTCAAATTGAAAGTATGTGGCATCCCGATAGAAAGTAACTGAACTTCACATAACATGTATCTGTAATCAACCCTAGTTTCAATTAGACGGAAGAGAAAAGAAATTATGTGTGAAAAATATGACATTCATGTGAAAAGTATTATGGAAAATATTTATATGTTTTTGCATGTGATTTATAAGTGATATTTTGGTTGAGTGCAGACCTGTTTGGTCCATATTAACCAAGTGTCAAGCTAAAATTCAGGTTTAAAACGACGGTTACGCGAACAAAACAATTTGACTGGGTTCATCGTGTGTGCTCATTGATATTTCATTGTACAGTCGGGGTTTGAAAACAAGTGATTTGTATAGGATTTATTGTTAGTTTTAAAGTACGCGAACTGGATTCAAACATTGATTCCCGTTTCACCGATGAATTCTGCAATCTGTGAATAATCAATCTGTTTTCTGTCTTTTAGAATGATTTTAAAGTCTTGCTTTTTACACAGCACGAGAAATTTTTGTCTAGTCTTCGAGTATTTAGTACAATCAAAAAGTAGGTGTATAAGATTTTCTTGTGTATTGCAAGTATTACAAACACCGACAAACTGACATGACACTGTATTTTCAAATTTGGCAAGATATTATTAGAGAGTCGACGCAAAATCTTGTAACTCGTACTGTCAAACGGACGTTCGTTTGACAGTACGAGTTACGAAATTTTCAGTCAACTCTCTAATAATCATCGAAGTTACTCTATGTAACTAGAGTTCCTCCAGTAGAAGTTTGGACAAGAGAAAATAGACAACCATAATTTCAAGACACTTGGCTCAAAGAAATTGGGCTATACTTGAAATAGTTAAAGGAAACTATAACCTTAGAAATATATGTTCTAGTTTTGTTGAACATTTGATAAACAGCTGAATAAATTTTGTAAACATATATATATATATATATATATATATATATATATATATATATATATATATATATATATATATATATATATATATATATATATATATATATATATATATATATATATATATATATATATATATATATATATATATATATATATATATATATATATATATATATATATATATATATATATATATATATATATATATATATATATATATATATATATATATATATATATATATATATATATATATATATATATATAAACAATATTTGACAAAATATGAGGTAAATCAGGGCAAATGGCATACACTGCATTTTCGGCGAAAGATCTACAGTTCGATCGTAAATGGTTTCATTCTCGGAAATGAAATAGTTTATTAATCAATGTGATAATAAATCCCGGAGTTGTTGTAACGGCATTTAATTAGCAAGACACTGGAAGATGAAGTATATTTTTCAATATTATGAGTACTCAAGGGAGAGCAAGGATGTGAGGGAAGAAAGTTTAGAAAAGCGTGGAATAGGGTCATTTGAGCAAGCTTAGTTTCCCGGCGACTTAACCTTTTGCATGCTACCGCAGGAGTTAGGATCTTTTGGCATTAGAATACAAATCACCTGAGTCTGCGGCATGTCCGGACGAGCGTAAAGTAACTTGTTACTTCATGCTGTCGGAACCGACTTGAAGTTGATTCAATTTTTTCGATTCACTTTTCATGAAGTCAACCAGAGAACAAAGCCAGTCAATACAGCAATATTGCCCGTGCTTTTCCAAAGGAGACACGACGATTATTTTTCGTCGCAGCAAGATTCGCAGCGCTATTCGGCGCAAGATTCGTCGCAATGTATTTCTTATGGGAGGACACTTTAATAAAAGATGGTGCAATTTTGTGTAAAAACATACGAAAACCTGAAACTTTAGAAGCACGATGCTCGATGCTCCGCTCATTTGAATTCGAAAAACTTCTGCTCGTTTGAATATGTCGTGTCCAGACTTTTACTAGAGGACATTAGTGTTCTTTTACGAAAGACACGTTAAGTAATGATGTGTAACTCATTATACAGATGGAGCTACTGTTCCGAGTCTAAATTATTTGCCAAAAATTTTCACTGAAATCATTCTAGTTGTCATGTCAGTTTGTCGGTGTTACAAATGTCTGATCTAATTAAGTTCCATTTTACCAGTCTGTCTTTTGTGGCCGTGTGAAATGTTCTGATTCGTCCCATAGAGATGGTTTCTGTTGTGGATAGATTTAAATTATGATACCATGGTTTCAATTCGATTTCGTTCATTATTTCGAAGTGCTGAATTCCTTTTTCTTTAGACAGTTGAATATATTCTCTGTTCCATTCTGACATTAATTCAGTTTTAAAATTCAGCAAATAGTCGCCCAGGGTGATTGGATAGTGTTCTAGAGTTGCTTTTTTGATACCTAATTTGGCTGCAGCATCTGCTCTTTAATTTCCTAAAACATTTATGTGACCTGGTATCCATTGTATGACTAGTTCTTCAAAATTATTATAGTAGATCAGTGAAAAAAGCTTTATTATGAGATAGTTGTCGTCTTTATATTTGTTTAGTAGTGCAAGGCAGCTACTCTGAGAGTCGGTAAGGGCTACTAGTTTTAGTTGGTTGATGCTAATGGCGTGTTCAATCGCTTCTATTATTGCGACTAACTCGGCGTTCATAATCGAAAAGGTCGAGTGGAGTTTATAACTAAATGAAGTTCTGTTTTCGTTGTCATAAATTCCAATTCCTACTCCTTCTTTTGTTTTGGATCCATCAGTATATATCTAATAGTGGTTAGGGTAATTATCATAGATGAGATTTAACGTTAGTTGTTTTTGCATTTGTATGGGGGTCTTGTTTTTGTTCAAATTTGGTATGTTAGGGCGAATTATGAAGTTTTTTAATCTAGTTATGTCGATCATTGGTGTGGGATTAGTTTTACACTGTAAGATATGGTAGTTATTAAGCAATGTAGTTTTTTTCCAAAAAAGAAGAATATTTAGGCATTTCATCTGTGTTGATTAATTTCATAAGTTTTACTGTAGTTGGACTATTTTTATAATATAATGATTTTACGGCTTCTTTGAATGTTAAGTATTGTGCTCTGTATTTGATTGGTAGTTCACCTGATTCTGCGTATATAACTTGAATAGGGGTTGATTGGAGTAGTCTTAAACTAGTTCTAATTGATAAGTTTTGAACTTTTTCTAGTGTGTTGATAGTTGTTTTACTGGCTGATGCGTATACTGAAATACCATAATCTAGGACAGATCTTACTATTGAATTGTTGATGTTTTGCAAGGTTTTAGGGTGACATCCCCCTTTTTTCCTACTTAACATTTTTAGGATATTAATTTTTCTTTTTGCTTTATTGGCTGTTTCTGTTATATGAGTTTTGTAGTTTAATTTATGATCAATCCACAGGCCTAAATATTTATGGACTGATTTTATTTCAATTGGATTATTGTTTATAGAAATAGTTAAGTTGTAATTTATATTATTAGAGAAGCAAATAGTAGCGGATTTCGTGGGGTTCACTTGCATATCTAACTCTGATAATTTTGAATAGATGGTGTTTAGTGATGTATTCATTTTATCGCTAGCCAAGGATATGTTCTTGTCACTTGTTAATAAGGCAAAGTCATCCGCAGATTGTATAAGAACACCCTCTATTTCAATTGAATGTAGATTAGCGGTATAAATGTTAAATAAGATTGGAGATAAAGGACATCCTTGAGGGAGCCCTTTATTTGTTTGTCTTTCTATGGTGCTGCCGCCATTGAGTGCTAGTATTATGTTTCTTTTTCGTAGGTACAGATATAACCAATTTGTTAATTCCGGTGGATAACCATTGTCTTTCATCATGGATAGGAGTTTTGAAATGTTTACGCTATCGAAAGCTTTTGTAAGATCTAAAAAAGTTACTAAAATAGCTTCCTTCTTATTTTTAGCATCATTTATTAAAGAAATTAAAGTGTTTACACAAGTTATAGAGGACGTTTTTTCTCTGAATCCAAAGGAGTATTCTGGTACGAGGTTGTTCAACTTCGTAAATTTAACTAATTCTTTTTTAATGGTAATGTTAATTATTTTAAGAAAAATAGATATGAGGCAGATGGGTCTAAAAGAGTCTGGGTTATTGTCTTGTTTACCGGGTTTCAAAATTGGTACGCATTTGATGTTCAACCAGTCATCGGGAATTGATGTTGAATTTAATACTTGGTTACATATCAAACTAATTTGTGCTATAAAATCCGCGTTTAGTTTTTTGAGTATAAGGTAGGAGACATTGTCAGGTCCGGGGGCTGAACTGTCTTTTTTGGATCTAATAATTTCTGTAACATCAGAGTTGGTTATTGATAAATTATTTGCAGGAGGTTCTAAGGTGTATTCGATTTCTTCCTCAATATTTGGGAAGTTTTTGTCCATAAATTGAGATGAATGATTCAAGTCATTTAGGAGCTTTAAATTATTTTTTTTTTGAGATCCTTCGCTAATTAGTTTTACAGTAGACCATAATTGTTTTACATTTAGATCTGGGGTTAGTGTATCTGTTAGTTGGTGGTAGCTTTTCCTTTTTTCTTTGCGAATTTTTGCTTTTAGTATAGTTCTAGCTTTTTTGAATAATAAAAAGTTCTCTAAGGTTAAATTACTACAGTAGGCGATCAAGTATTTATTTTTTATTTCAAGAAGTTCTTTAATTTCAGGTGTCCACCATTTTTTAGGTTGGTATTTTTTATTAGGTTTGTATTTAACTTCTGATATTTTTTCTTTGAAATTGTTTATTAATTTTTCCGGGGTATCAATGTTATTTATTTCTACTGTGTTTAGATTTTCTACTAATTTTGTCTTATTAATTATTTCTGTGTTGTATGTATATATTTTCGCCGCATTGATTATTTGGAATAAAATAACTTTGTGTTCTCCACAAATTTCTTCATCTAAAATGGTCCATTCTGTTTTTGGAGCTAGTTCGGACGAAACTAAAGTTAAGTCTATAGCGGATAGTGTGGAGTTCGGGGGTCTTACCGTAGTGGGAAAACCATCGTTAATTACCAACAAGTCTTTATTTTCGATTAAATCTACTAATAATTCCCCTCTAGTGCAAATCTTATTTGAGTTATTCCATAACGGATGATGGGCATTGAAATCTCCAGCAAGGATTGTGTTTAGTTTTTGTGAGTCAATGAACTCAAGAAGTTGTTGGAGAGGATGTTTAATTTGATTATTGTTAATTGGATGGGGTGGAATGTATATTGAAATCAGTAAGAGTGGTTTTGGAGTATTAATGGTTTTAATTGCGATTGCTTCTATTGGCTGTATATTTGGCATTTTTAGTATTTGAAAGTCTATTTCGTTTTTAATTAACATTCCTACGCCCCCGTAACCTTTGTCACGGGTTTGTTTAGGAAATTTGTAGCCCGGGAAGTTGTAATTTTCATCGGGTTTCAGCCATATTTCAGTTAGGAATGCTATATCTATTTTATGTTGTTGCATTAAATGGATAAGTAACGAGCGGTTAGGCGTTGGTCGGATGCTATTGATATTATTTTGTAGAAAGTTTAAATTTCTGAACTTGTCCATGATTTTGTCTGAATGTTCGGCGGTTTTGGATTTTGTATTATTTCTAGGTTGGTTAGTTCGTTAAATTGATTATTTATATTGATTAGTAGTTGGTTGTTATCTGTTAAAGTGTTATCGTTGTCGGAGTGTTTAATTGAATTCGTTATTGTTTCCTGTATTTGCTTGATTCTGTTAATGAGTTTGTTTACATTCAGTTGTTTTACTATTTCTGTCTTGAGTGTGTTAATAATTTGTTCCAATTCTGTTTTTGTGATGTATTCTTGGACAGAACTAGAGTATCTGGATTGGTTATTGTTATTAGTCGCATTTTTGGTACCGTTAGTATTGTTATTTGTGTGGCCTGGTTTGTCTTTTTCAGTTTCAGAATCTGGGAGTGATGGAAAGTCTTGTCTTTGAAGGCGAAATTGTGTTTGTGATGGGCTAGGGTGTAACTTTTCTGCTTCTGTGTATGTAAGCTTATTGTATGCCATTTCTTTGTTTACGTCATTTTGTCTTTTCCTTTCTTTACACACTGGGTCAAACGCGTTATGTTCTTCCTTGCAATGTAGGCAACTTGATTTGGGTGCAACGCAATTTTGAACTTCGTGTCCTGAGTTTGAGCATTTGGCACATCTTACCTGAGCTGCTTTACATGCTTTTGATTTGTGGCCATACCTGACACATCTCCAGCAGAACTTTATGGGGTAGACATATACATCTACTTCCAAGTTTAAGCCATAAATTTTAATGTTTCGAGGAAGCTTCTCGCCCTCCACATAAATTTTGATCGCGAATGTAGGTACCAGTTCTTTTTGGACCATTTTTTTTTTATTCTTTCAACTTTTTGGATTTTAATTTTGTCACATTCGAGATTTTCTAGGATTTCTTTTTCCGAAATCGATGGTGGGATATTCCTGACAACTCCAATGGTCTCCCTGAACATGGTTGGCACAAAAATTTTGTAGTTAAATTGTTCTGTTAAAATTTTAGAGTTAATTAGTGTTTCTGCATGTTTTGGATTTTCAAAAGTGATCTTAAACCGGTTTTTGCCTGCCTTTACCAATTTTGTGTATTTGTTTACTTTAATGTTGCTTAGTAGTTTTGCTATTTCCATAATGTGTAAAGGTTTAACTTTTTCATCCTTTGGTTCAATAAAAAAGGTTTTGAAAGATTTGTTCCTTTGCCAGCCATCCTCGTGGGAAGCGCCATTGGAGTCGCCATCTTTATTCTTGATTTTATCTTTCTTCTTTTTTAGGTTATGTCCGGTGTCTGTTTTCATTTTCTTAACGTCGCATTTTTCGTCATCGTTTTCGGTCTCCATTTTTCGTCGTATTGTTTTGTCGGTTGCAGATTCGTAATCAGTTAATGAGTCATTTTCTTCCAGGGGGCTTAGAAATCCCCCGTGCTCGTCGTCGCTGTCTCTCATCCAACGAGGATCTTTCGATGCCTCGTGGCTACAGATTGAATTTCACTTTTTGCCCCAATAACGGTGAAAAAAGTTCAACGGAATCTTGTTTTTTATCGCTAATCACTTCTTTTTTACAGTCTACACTTCTGCACACAAATATCGTGTCACACTTCCGACTCCGGTCAAAAGGTGATTTAACTAAACGCCGCGAAATCTCAACACTTGGGAATACTTTCCAAAGCCGTCCGTCTTCAACAAAACTTGGAAGGAGAATGTAATTTATCTCCATTTGAGTACATTACGACTTAGGCCCTAATGAATGATCTGTGTCGATATGATGGCCACTTCCCAGTTAAACTCATTTCGGAACCGGTTCGGATTTCTGAATGGCGTCAGCATGGATTCCAAATCAAATGCAACAACCGATTCCGACTCAGAATCGGTTGTTGCATTTGATTCGGAATCCATACTGACTCCATCCAGGATTCCGAACCAGTTTGGCAATTATATACCAAATATTCCAGGCTGCAACAATTCTACTCTATTGTTTCGAGTCTATTGATCAAAAGCAGGCAAAAACCTCAAGCGGTGTGAATTTAGTAAACGGGGTAATTCTAAAAGATGCGACGAAATGTTGAATGATAAAAGGTCGAATATAGCAAATGATTGAAAATAACAAAGGTTCCGATGTTACTAAAGGTTTAATGAAACAAAAGTTTAAAATTAAAAAAAAAAAAAGAATAATGTATTCTCACCGTTATGACGCGTCACCTCACCTAGTTTGGTGAGGTGAGAGCGAAAAAGCGATCACCGCAGTCACTTAGGTGACTATAGTCACCCAAGGTGACGGAAGTCACCTGGCAGAGCGATTCCAATAGGGCCCTATTCTCACCGTCACCTCACCTCACCTCACTTGAGTCACCGTCACCTCACTTACCAGTCACCTCACCCACGAAGAGGTATTCCGAGACTCACTTTAGGTGAGGTGACTGTTGGGTGACCGTCGTCACCCAGGTGACTCTCAGAATCGCAATTTTTGAAGTCCCCTCACGGAAATTGTAAAGTGACTACTAGCATCACTCAATCACTGACCCAGATATTTCGAAAGTGCATTGTGTCGATTGATTGATTGGTTGGCATTTTGAAATCCAAGATGGCGCCATTTTGAAATCCAAGATGGCGGCTTCCGGTTACCATGAAACACTTAAAACCACTATCAATATGGGTGTCATTTGAAAGGTATTGATTAGTAGAATGCGAAAATTGACGATTGGCGCCATTTTGAAATCCAAGATGGCGGCTTCCGGTTACCATAAAACACTTAAACCACCATCAATATGGGTGTCATTTGAAAGGTATTGATTAGTAGAATGCGAAAATTGACGATTGGCGCTATTTTGAAATCCAAGATGGCGGCTTCCGGTTACCACAAAACACTTAAAACCACCATCAATATGGGTGTCATTTGGAAGATATTGATTAGTAGAATGCGAAAATTAACGATTGGCGCCATTTTGAAATCCAAGATGGCGGCTTCCGGTTACCATAACACTTAAAACCACCATCAATATGGGTGTCATTTGGAAGGTATTGATTAATAGAAGGCGATAGTTGACGATTGGAGCCATTTTGAAATCCAAGATGGCGGCTTCCGGTTACCATAAAATACTTAAAACCACCATCAATATGGGTGTCATTTTTAAGGTATTGATTAGTAGAATGCAAAAATTGAAGATTGGTGCCATTTTGAAATCCAAGATGGCGGATTCCGGTTACCATTAAACACTTAAAATCACCATCAATATGGGTGTCATTTGAGAGGTATTGATTACTAGAAAGCAAAAATTGATGATTGGTTTCATTTTGAAATTCAAGACGAATTTGACTTGGTTCATCTGCTAGAGCCAATCAACCAGATTTTCATGTGAGAGGTGCCTGATAAGATAGGGTCTTCCCTGTATTTCGATGTTACCAATAAAAAACTGTCTATAATAATCCGTTTTGTGAAATCGGCATAATGATCCATTCGGCGAAACGGCATTCGGCAAAACGGTAATCGACGAACTTACCCGCCCGCTTTTTTTAAATAATTTGTTAATTGCTTTTAATAAGAGCGTTGAACTTAGAGGGAAAAACAAACGCTACGCACAAAGTGTAAATAATAGCGCTTGTCGTGAAGCAAGGAAACTTTCGACAGCCATAATCAATCAAGGTGTGAGATGTTTAAATAAACAAATTTCTTTTTGTGTGTCATTGAAGCAAGCGTTTACCGGCGCATGACGGGGAACGTGTAATTTAAGGCAATATATATTGATTCCTGATTCTTTGGTTCCAGTACTTGAGTATGAAGCGCTGCTGAATAGATAACGAATGCTTGTTTATGTAAAATATATCTGAAGTGAATCCCAAAAGGTATTGCCGTTACCGGGATATCATTTCGAAACGTGTGAACGTGAATATTGTAACCCGTTTTCTTGTGCTGTTTTTTTACTAAAATTCTGACGGCTGATTGAAAAATATATGTTTGCTCTTTCATTAGGCTTCATACCATGATTTTTTTAAATAATTTTCTGACAAAGAACCGTTTAAATATGCAAGCATAAATTAATGCCGTTTTCGTCGGTTAAAAAATTAAGCGAGCGCAAAGAAATGGGCCCTTAGAGATGAATGTTAATATAAGCAATAAAAGTGATATTACTAACCCGGATAGAAATTAACAATAATAATTACCCTACCAACAATCACAAAATAATTAATGTTATGCTTATTATTATGTTTCCACATTATTATGTGCAGAATTATTTCAGTAGATTTACAATGATACGTCATATAACATTTATTTTCATTCACCACAAAAAAATGATGTAGTAAATTAGCATTAAATATTACTGTTTCTAAGGGCCGATTTCTTCACCCTCGCCTAACTTTCAAACCAGGTTCACCAGTACGTTTAAACTTAGCTCAAGCCTTGGTGATGGTGAAAAAATCGGCCCTAAGAAAAAATCCGGAAAATTGATTTATTTAATGTTTAGGAATACAGTGAAGACCCGTTTTTATCAGAGCCTTGGTGAATTTAAGCCTGATAAAACGGGGACATTGACAAAATTGGGAGATACATTTTTCTTTTCAATAATCCGAAGTTCGTAAAATATTTGTCTTTAATCCATAGACATAGCCTCATAACCATTTCTGATTTTCTAGTTTAAATTTTCCTTAAGGGAGTCAGCACATATTTAAAAAAATAGGGACCCGGGGCTATTCGGGACTACTTAAGCGAATCACCCTTTTAGATAAATAGATGTAAAAAAATTTACTGGCAAAGGTCCTAATTGTTAGTTTGAAACCACAGCTACATTTTGGTGCCATAAAAGGTTCATTTGCACCACTCAATGGCATCGCTAGGCGACGATTTGTAAACCTCTACGTGTTTCCATCCATTTTACAATGTAGGGGTAATTCGGACCTCCCTACGGGGCAATTCAGACCGTCATTTTTCTTTAATTTTTTGCAATGGAATTATGTTTACCTATGAAATATTAATAAGAGCCACTCCTTAAGCAAAAAAAAATTGCTTTACAAAAATTTAATCTAGTAAGTCACTGCGAGGGCTTGTAAACAACATAACGCAAATCGTGGTTTAATCATTTTATGGGGCATTCTTCAAAGCTTATGGGGAACCTATATCCTTCGAGACTTTACCTTATGTCCAATTACTCTTCTAACTTTTTACACTTCACTTTTGTAATTTTTTGCTTCTATAACTCCTATTTAACTAACTTGCCTGTTCAACACTTTCCGGGTAAGCAATCAGCCTTTGCAATGATTTGTTGCATGATGCGAGTAGAGCGGGTTGGGTCATTTTCCTTCTGCAAAGTTCATTGCCACCATCTGTGGTACGTAATGCAATGCAAACTACTCAAATTGATCGCCATCCCACCAATGTCTTCGCCTTCCACCACCCTCTATCAATCGATGCCAGCTAGTGGTGCGTTTGAAAGGTATGCTGGGTGGGAGAGGGCATAGCATAGTTGGTAAGTCATTTGCCTTGTACGCAGCCTACCTGGGTTCGATTCCTAACCGCATATAGTTATAGATTTTCTTCATATTTTTATAACCCGAAGAGGCGAATAACCTTAGGGTTAAAACGTTAGTGTGCTTCTTGAGGGTTTATCAACCGTGACTCTCATGGGAGGTCGGTTTACAACAAACACATCAAATATAAACATTTTCTGCTTATAATTTCGAAAAACAAATGTACGACAATAAAAAACACGATAATCCAAACAAACTTCAAGAATTCCGCCGCTTACAGGTCTTTGATTTTCATCATTTATTTACTTGCCTCCTATAAAAATTTCATTCGGATTTTTAGTATTTTGTGGTAACCGCAAGCTGCTACTTTGGATTTCAAAACGGCGCCAATAGTCAATTTTCGCCTTTTACTAATCACTACCTTTCAATTGACACCCATATTGATGGTGGTTTCAGATGTTTTATGGTAACCGGAAGCCGCCATCTTGGATTTCAAAATGGCACCAATCGTCAATTTTCGCATTCTACTAATTAATACCTTTCAAATGACACTCATATTGATAGTGGTTTAAGATGTTTTATGGTAACCGGAAGCCGCCATCTTGGATTTCAAAATGGCGCCAATCGTCAATTTTCGCATTCTACTAATCAATATCTTCCAAATGACACCCATATTGATGGTGGTTTTAAGTGTTTTATGGTAACCGGAAGCCGCCATCTTGGATTTCAAAATGGCGCCAATCGTCAATTTTCGCATTCTACTAATCAATACCTTTCAAATGACACCCATATTGATGGTAGTTTTAAGTGTATTGTGGTAACCGGAAGCCGCCATCTTGGATTTCAAAATGGCGCCAATTGTCAATTTTCGCATTCTACTAATCAATACCTTTCAAATGACACCCATATTGATGGTGGTTTTAAGTGTATTATGATAACCGGAAGCCGCCATCTTGGATTTCAAAATGGCGTCAACGTCAATTTTCGCATTCTACTAATCAATACCTTTCAAATGACACTCATAATGATAGTGGTTTTAAGTGTATTATGGTAACCGGAAGCCGCCATTTTGGATTTCAAAATTCCGCCAATCGTCAATTTTCGCCCTCTACTAGTCACTACCTTTGAAATGACACCCATATTGATGGTGGTTTTAAGTGTTTTATGGTAGCCGGAAGCCGCCATCTTGGATTTCAAAATGGCACCAATCATCAATTTCGCCATTCAAAAACTTCCCAGCTGCCATTGGCCAAAAGAAAAAGTTACCCGAAAATTCTAAAAAAAATCTAAAAATTAACGCAACACTTTTTGGTTCTAGTCACCTAAATTTTTTAGGTGAGAATTTAGTCACTTTTTTTCCTTCTCGCGGTGACCGTCGTCACTCAAAATGACTCTGGGAATCGCTCTGCCAGGTGACTTCTGTCACCTTGGGTGACTATAGTCACCTAGGTGACTGCGGTGATCGCTTTTTTCGCTCTCACCTCACCCAACTAGGTGAGGTGACGGTGAGAATAGGGCCCATAATCATTTTGAGTGACGACGGTCACCGTAAGATGGAAAAAAGTGACTAAATTCTCACCTAAAAAATATAGGTGATTAAAACCAAAAAGTGTTGCGTTTACCTTCAGATTTTTTTTGAATTTTCGGGTAACATTTCCTTTTGGATAATGGCAATTGGGAAGTTTCTGAATGACGTAAATTGATGATAGGCGTTTTTTTGAAATTCAAGATGGCGGCTTCTGGTTACAACCAAACACTTAAAACTACCGTTAATATAAGTGTCATTTGAAAGGTAGTGTTTAGTAGAAGGCAAAAAATGATGATTGGAGCCGTTTAAAAATCCAAGATGGTGGATTCCGATTATCACAAAATACTGAAAACCACCCTCAGCATGGGTGTCATTTGAAAGGTAGTAATTAGTAGATGGCAAAAATTGATAATTGGCGCCATTTTGAGTTCCATGATGGCGGCTTCCAGTTACTGCAAAACATTGAAAACCATCATCAATATGGGTGTCAATTAAAAGGTAGTGTTTAGTAGAAGGCAAAAATTAATGATTGGTGTTGGAACTGGCAGCACGGACAATGTTGGAACTGGCAGCACGTACATTGTTGGAACTGGCAGTACGGACATGGTCGGAACTGGGAGCACGGACATACACGAGTAGGATTTACACATTTAGAGAGAGGAAAGATTTAGAGTGTAGAGAGGAAGAAGTGTCAGAATGAGAAAAAGGAAAAGATTAACAGCGTGCGGAAGAATTTCTATTTCTAAACCTAAACCCTAAAATTTATTGGCTAGTGTAAAACTTATTAACTAGTTAAAACTTAATATCTAGTGTAAAACTTAACCTATCTTAGAACTACTGCGAAACACTACTGTAAGTAAATTTGATTCAATTGCAATAATTAAAATATAAGCTAATTGGAAATTTATCCTAACCTAGATTCGCGTACGATAGAGTTAGTTTGCACTAAAAGCGGGAGATAGCGTATGCAATTGAACGAATACCGATTTATGTAAGTCTTTATTGTATAACTGCATTACCTTTATCTAAACAAATATAATTGCAGCTAAAAGCTGAATCGAAATCACAAATTGTGATTTGTTGTTTGCGATCTGCTAAACAGATTTCGGATCTTCACGCGCCCCGTCTTCTTGTTCTCCGGAACAAAACTTTTAGATAAATCGACCAACGGATCGATAATATGGCAACAAGTGGTAATAACGAGACCCCACAGACGCCAACCGGAGGCGTTGCTTCGAGCTGTGCGAATTGCGACCGTCCGGATAGTGCGGATAATTTTGTGCAGTGTGACAAATGCGACGCGTGGTGGCATATGTCGTGCGCTGGTGTATCGGAGTCGGTTGAAGGCCGTCCGTGGTCGTGTCGTAAATGCACCCCAGATAACGTAAGCATCCGTACGGTATCGTCAGCCACTCGAGCCGCTCGATTAGCGCTACAACTAGAGGAGCTTGAAGCGAAACGAGCCTTGGAAAAACAAATGTTGGAAGCGGAAAAACGACATCTGTCACAAATGTTCCAACTTAGAAAGGCCCAACTGGAATGTGAGGAAGAACACACGGACCGCAGCCGGATAAGCAAGCGGCAGAGTATCGACCAGGTGCGTCAGTGGATGGAAGAATGCGCTGAACAAGCAGAAGGTGCCGTTAGATTCTCAACCAATCTAGAAACAGCCTCGCTGTCAATGCCGCAGCAAACATCCCAGTTCGAGGGGAACACGAAAGACAGTTGCTACCCCGGTAGGACAGTGATGCCACAGGTAGGACAAGTCCAGAGTCCGCTGAGGCATCCTTCGTTACCAAACGTACTTCAGCGTACGTCATTGTCAGCAGTAAATCCAGCTGGCCAATACGGCTACTCCGTTCCAGGTGCCGGTAATTATAAGCAAATCCAACTGGTGGATACCGGTGCAATCCCCAAGGGAACCAACGTTGAGCAAGCCGTAGTAAGCGTTACCCACAACCCCGCAGGTAACCCTTTACCCCCCGTAGTACCAGGTAAGCCACCACATAGTAAAAATAAAGTGAAAGCCCAACTGTGTTGCGAGGATAATATTGCTCAATTAACCGAGCAGTTCGGGAACATTCAAATTCCCTCGGCATTACTAATGAACCAAAAGAGTGATGCTGTATTCCCAAAGAATCTAACGAGGAATGTGTGTATAGAGCAGGTACAACCGAACCCTTCGTTTGGAACAGTCCCAGTTCCTCAAGGGCTTTTGAATATGTCTACATTTGTTCCAACCCCCTCGCAGTTAGCAGCCCGACAGGTGATGACGAAAGAATTACCCCCCTTTTCGGGCAACCCAACCGACTGGCCCGTATTCATAAGCAGCTTTATGACAACTACGCTTGCTTGTGGATATTCGAGTGCCGAAAATTTAACACGTTTACAACGCTGCTTGAAAGGTGCTGCATACGAAGCTGTCCAGAGTCGTTTGGTTCTACCTGAGTGTGTTCCCCACGTGTTGGAGGACCTGCATTTTCTCTTTGGTAGGCCTGAGCTTTTAATCGACGCACTTCTTGAAAAGGTTCGTTCTGTCGCTGCACCGAAATCCGAAAAATTGGAATCCCTTATCGATTTTGGTATGGTGGTACGAACTCTTTGCGACCACTTGGAAGCTGCCGGTCAACGTGAACATTTATCGAATCCGTCCTTGTTGACGGAGCTTGTCGGGAAGCTTCCCGCTCACGTTAAAATGGAATGGGGTGCACATCTGAAAAACTGCCGAGAAGTCAATTTGAAAACTTTCGCCAGTTTCATGTCCAGTGTGATGACTTCTGTGGGTAGAGTGACAATGACAAAAGTGAACAAGCCGCCGGAGAAAACGAATCAAAGAACTAGAGGATCGATTAACACACACGCTGCTAATCCAGTAGCCGCCGTTGTTCCGGATAGGTTGTGCTATTCGTGTAGAAAACCTGGTCACCGCATTCAGGATTGTGGAATGTTCAAAGCGCTGCCTATGGAAGAACGTTGGAGGTACGTGAATACGAACGGACTTTGCCGAAACTGCTTGAATGCCCACGGGAAACGTAGCTGTCGCAGCAAGGGCTCGTGTGGCATCCAGGGTTGCGAGTATCGTCATCATCCTCTACTGCACGCAGCACGAAACAATCAAGTCTTGAACGGCCAACTCCAACATTCAGCGGGAAACTTCACGCATAGAGTACTCGAACAAGTCATCCTGTTTCGTATTGTGCCTGTGGTGTTACGCGGGAGTAAAGCTACCATTAACACGTTCGCTTTTCTCGACGAAGGATCGTCACTGACGCTTGTCGAAGATAAACTAGCAAACGAGCTCGGCGCCAACGGGATTACGAAGCCTTTGTGTCTGATGTGGACCGGAAACGTGACGAGGATGGAATCAGCATCAAAACAAATTTCTCTGACGATCTCGGCGGTGAACGGAAATAAGGAGTACGAGGTAGAAGATGCACGTACAGTGAAGGAGTTGTCTCTTCCAAAACAAACAGTATCATTTGAACGCTTGGTCAACCAGTATCGTCATCTCCAAGGACTTCCGATTGCCAGCTATGAAGATGCAACACCCAGACTGTTGATAGGAGTAAATAACTTGAATCTGATTGTTCCACTACGAACTAAAGAAGGCCTACGTTACGAACCCGTTGCTGTCAAAACCAGATTGGGCTGGTGCGTCTACGGCGGAAAGACGGGTGAGGGAACAACACATACAGTGAACTGTCATTCATGCGGTTGCACTGTAACTCAAGAGCTGCATAACACAGTGAGAGATTATTTCGCGCTAGAGGATGTCGCGGCTAAGGCGGTGACCGTGCTTGTGTCAGAAGAAGAGAAGCGTGCCCATCGTATCCTGGAACAAACGACAACTCGTATTGGCAAACGCTTCGAAACGGGGCTGCTATGGAAGTATGACCATATTGAGTTCCCTGATAGCTACAATATGGCTATAAGCCGACTGGAATGCCTGGAGAAGAAACTGTCACGAGAACCGAAGCTTAAGGAGATCGTTCAGGAGCAGTTGACTGCATACCAAACAAAAGGCTACGCCCATCTCGCTTCAAAGGAGGAACTACTCAATGCGGACCTGAAACGAGTCTGGTATCTGCCACTAGGACTGGTGACGAATCCACGGAAGCCAGGCAAAGTGCGAATAATTTGGGATGCAGCGGCGAAGGTCAGCGGAATTTCTCTCAATACGGCGCTTCTGAAAGGTCCCGATCAACTGACTTCGTTACCAGCGGTCCTGTTACGTTTCCGCCAGTTCAAAGTTGGAGTTACCGCAGACATCAAAGAGATGTTCCATCAAATCTCCATACGCAAAGAAGATCGCCACTCTCAGCGATTCCTCTGGCGTTCGGATCCTTCACACCGTCCGGAGATCTTCTTGATGGATGTGGCGACGTTTGGATCAACGTGCTCACCCGCATCAGCGCAATTCGTGAAAAACAAAAACGCTGAAGAGTTTCGGGAACAATATCCTCGCGCCGTGGAGGGCATAGTTGAAAACCATTATGTGGACGACTGCTTGGAGAGTTTTGAGAGCGCTGAAGAAGCCTTGCGCGTCAGTCGAGAAATGCGCATGATACACGATGAAGGAGGCTTCGAACTGAGAAGCTGGCATTCGAACAGTGCAGAAGTGCTAAATGGCTTAGGCGAAACCAAATCAGCTGAAACGAAGACCATCGTTCAAGGCGGTGGATTCGAGCGCGTGCTAGGACTACTGTGGAGTACGGAAGCAGATGAACTTCACTTCTCTACAACGATGACGAACGAGATCCAGAACTTGGTGGAAGGCAACCAACGTCCAACTAAAAGACAGATGCTGAAATGCCTAATGGGTTTCTTTGACCCACTGGGACTTATGAGTTTCTTCCATATCCATGGTAAGATGCTTCTGCAAGACGTCTGGCGATCGGGAATCGAGTGGGATGATGTGGTCAGCGATAGTATCTTTGAGCGTTGGCTGAAATGGACAAGACTCTTCAGCGAAGTTAGCGTAGTGCGCATACCCAGGTGTTACTTCCACGAAGCGACCCTAGAACACTATGATGGACTACAGCTGCTCGTTTTTGTGGATGCTAGCGAGGTAGCTTACTCCGCAGCTGCTTATTTTCGAGTAGTGAATCCTCACGGTATAGGCGAATGTGCGTTGGTCGCTGCGAAGGCGAAAGTAGCTCCGTTGAAGCCCCTCTCAGTGCCCAGGATGGAATTGCAAGCAGCTGTTTTGGGATCGCGGTTGATGAAATTCGTGGAAGAAGCTCATAGTCTCACCATAGCGCGAAGGTACTTGTGGACCGATTCGGCTACTGTGCTGTCGTGGCTTCGAGCGGATCATCGCAGGTATAAGCAGTTCGTGGCCTGTCGTATTGGAGAGTTACTTACCACAACGGATGCCGGTGACTGGCGATGGGTGCCCTCGAAATTTAACCCTGCTGATGCCGCAACCAAGTGGGGTAAAGGCCCAAAATTGACAACGGACAGTATGTGGTTCAAAAGTCCAGAATTCTTGTGCGAACCGGAGACAAGTTGGCCTGTTCAAAGAATTCGTTCCGTGGACACGGAAGAAGAGTTGCGCCCTTGCTATGCGCACCGCGGAATTATCCTGCCAACGCTGATAATCGATTTGGATCGATTTTCAAAGCTTTCTCGGGCGGTGAGGACCATCGGCCACGTGCATAGATTTCTGGGGAACCTGAAACGGAAGCGACTCAGCGAGAATGCGGTAAATGGAAGATTCAGTTCGGAGGAGCTCAAATCGGCAGAACGCTCATTGATACGGATGGTGCAATGGCAGGCATTTCCCGATGAAATGGCGATAACAGCGCGAAATCAACAGAAATCAGCTGAGCAGTGGGAACCTCTGGACAAGAGCAGCAGAATTTACCAGTTGTCTCCGATCGTGGATGATTATGGGGTGCTCCGGATCGGCGGACGCATTGGGAAAGCCCCTAATATCGACCTAGATGCGAAGTTTCCGGTCATACTCCCACGAAATCATAGGTTTACCACACTATTGGTGGACGACTACCACCGTAAGTTTCGTCATGGTAACCACGAAACCGTGACAAATGAAATACGCCAAAAGTATTATGTACCGAGATTGAGAGTAGCAGTGAAGCAGCAAGCAACAGCTTGTCAATGGTGCAAAATAAATAAGGTCAAGCCGCAAACTCCGCAGATGGCTCCATTACCGGCAGCACGCATGGCCGCATTCACTAAACCGTTCACTTATGTGGGCCTCGATTTCTTCGGACCGCTACTCGTGAAAATCGGGAGAAGCAACGCAAAGCGTTGGATCGCTGTGTTTACATGCCTGACCATTAGAGCCGTTCATGTAGAAGTAGCGCATAGCCTCAGCACCGACTCGTGCGTGAAGTGCGTACGGCGTTTCGTTTGTCGACGGGGTTCGCCGGCAGAGATACACAGCGACAACGGCACCAACTTCCAGGGTGCTAGCCGACTGTTGAGGGAACAAATGCAAGAAATACAAGGAGAGCTTGCAGCAACCTTCACCAATACGAGCACAAAATGGTTATTCATACCACCCGCGACCCCTCACATGGGTGGATCGTGGGAAAGAATGGTGCGCTCTATCAAAACCGCGATGGAGACGGCCTACAACAACTGTCGTAAGCTGGACGACGAAGCTTTGGAGACGTTAGTCGTAGAAGCGGAGGCGATCGTAAACACTCGTCCCTTGACGTATTTGCCATTGACTTCCGAAGAAAGTGAAGCCATTACTCCGAACCACTTTCTGTTGGGGAGCTCAAGCGGTGTTCGTCAGCCAACGGTTGAACCAACGGATTCATCGGCAGCCTTGCGGACCTCCTGGAATCAGATTCAGTTTCAACTAGACGTCTTCTGGAAAAGGTGGACTCGGGAATATCTTCCGACCCTCACGAAGCGCACGAAGTGGTTCGGGGATGTAAAGCCTGTCGCCGAAGGAGACTTGGTGTACATCGTGGACGGAGACAGAAGAAACGGCTGGGAACGAGGTCGCGTGCAGTTAGTCATCAAAGGAGCGGATGGGAAGATTCGTCAAGCGATTGTACAAACTGCGAGGGGGGTTGTGCGTAGACCTGTCTCGAGGTTGGCTGTCTTGGAGGTGGATCGTAAAACTGAACCTGGTGGCCAGTGTTACGGGGGGGAGGATGTTGGAACTGGCAGCACGGACAATGTTGGAACTGGCAGCACGTACATTGTTGGAACTGGCAGTACGGACATGGTCGGAACTGGGAGCACGGACATACACGAGTAGGATTTACACATTTAGAGAGAGGAAAGATTTAGAGTGTAGAGAGGAAGAAGTGTCAGAATGAGAAAAAGGAAAAGATTAACAGCGTGCGGAAGAATTTCTATTTCTAAACCTAAACCCTAAAATTTATTGGCTAGTGTAAAACTTATTAACTAGTTAAAACTTAATATCTAGTGTAAAACTTAACCTATCTTAGAACTACTGCGAAACACTACTGTAAGTAAATTTGATTCAATTGCAATAATTAAAATATAAGCTAATTGGAAATTTATCCTAACCTAGATTCGCGTACGATAGAGTTAGTTTGCACTAAAAGCGGGAGATAGCGTATGCAATTGAACGAATACCGATTTATGTAAGTCTTTATTGTATAACTGCATTACCTTTATCTAAACAAATATAATTGCAGCTAAAAGCTGAATCGAAATCACAAATTGTGATTTGTTGTTTGCGATCTGCTAAACAGATTTCGGATCTTCACGCGCCCCGTCTTCTTGTTCTCCGGAACAATTGGCGTCATTCCGAAATCCAAGATAGCGGCTTCCGGTTGCCACAAAACACTGAAAATCACCACCAATATGGGTGTCATTTGAAAGGTAGTTATTAGAAGAAGGCGAAAATTGATGATTGGTTCCATTTGGAAAACCAAGATGGCCGCTTTCGGTTATCACAAAACACCGTAAACCACCATTAATATGGATGTCATTGGAAAGGTAGTAATTAGTAGAAGGCGAAAATTGACGATTGGAGCCATTTGAAATCTAAGACGATTGACTTGGTTTGTTTGATAGAGCCCATCAAACGAATTTTCATGCGAGAGGTGACAGAACTATTTTTCCTTGAAAACAGTGAGGTTAAGAAACACGAAATCTTTTTTCATGAAGATAGGAGCTTCCCTCGCAGCGCTAGAAGCTGCTCAATTTCTACCTTCTAATGGTCAATTTCCCTAGAATATTCGATTTGAAACAGATTTTGCTTAGTGACCGCACCCCACAACCCATAACTCTGGAATCGGAAATCGGATCGAGATGAAATTTAATAGCCATTTACGGGGATAAAACACCTTTCATTTGAGACCAAGTTTGGTCGAATCTACGGGAAACCAATGAGACTGTAATTCTGAATTTGGATACTTCCGCCGGGGCTTCCGGAACCGACGATGGTGGCCAATGTGACCAAAGAGACTTTTAATGGCTGTTAGTGACCTAGTACTACAAATCTAAGTAGATGTGGCACCATTTTGAAAAAGTTTTCACCATTATACATTCATTACAGAATTTTGAAAATCGACATTGTCTGCGTAATCGTACTCTTCACTCTGCAATTCCGGAACCGGAAGTCGGATTCATTATAAATTCAATAGCAGCCTATAGGAATGTTGCACCTTTCATTTGACTAAGTTTATGAAAATCGGTTCAGCCATCTCTGAGAAAAGTGAATGAGATTGTGGTCACGGAAAACAGCGACCAGCTGCTGCATTTGCTCCACCACCCGTTTTTTTCTAAGAGATCAGAGATGTGTATTTTCGCTCTGCAGTTTGTTGCTTTTAGCTAAATGGTTGAAAAAAATTTTCTCCTCAAAATATTTGGTAAGTAAATAAGAACAGTTTTGCATGTAATATAAGTTGTTATCGTGGGCGTGGAAACGACATTTATTCACTATTACTTGTGGATACACTGGAAGATAAACTAATGGCGTTTTCGTTTTTGACTCTGCACTACACCCACCGACAAACTGACATGACACTGTATTTTCAAATTTGGCAAGATATTATTAGAGAGTCGACGCAAAATCTTGTAACTCGTACTGTCAAACGGACGTTCGTTTGACAGTACGAGTTACGAAATTTTCAGTCAACTCTCTAATAATCATCGAAGTTACTCTATGTAACTAGAGTTCCTCCAGTAGAAGTTTGGACAAGAGAAAATAGACAACCATAATTTCAAGACACTTGGCTCAAAGAAATTGGGCTATACTTGAAATAGTTAAAGGAAACTATAACCTTAGAAATATATGTTCTAGTTTTGTTGAACATTTGATAAACAGCTGAATAAATTTTGTAAACATATATATATATATATATATATATATATATATATATATATATATATATATATATATATATATATATATATATATATATATATATATATATATATATATATATATATATATATATATATATATATATATATATATATATATATATATATATATATATATATATATATATATATATATATATATATATATATATATATATATATATATATATATATATATATATATATATATATATATAAACAATATTTGACAAAATATGAGGTAAATCAGGGCAAATGGCATACACTGCATTTTCGGCGAAAGATCTACAGTTCGATCGTAAATGGTTTCATTCTCGGAAATGAAATAGTTTATTAATCAATGTGATAATAAATCCCGGAGTTGTTGTAACGGCATTTAATTAGCAAGACACTGGAAGATGAAGTATATTTTTCAATATTATGAGTACTCAAGGGAGAGCAAGGATGTGAGGGAAGAAAGTTTAGAAAAGCGTGGAATAGGGTCATTTGAGCAAGCTTAGTTTCCCGGCGACTTAACCTTTTGCATGCTACCGCAGGAGTTAGGATCTTTTGGCATTAGAATACAAATCACCTGAGTCTGCGGCATGTCCGGACGAGCGTAAAGTAACTTGTTACTTCATGCTGTCGGAACCGACTTGAAGTTGATTCAATTTTTTCGATTCACTTTTCATGAAGTCAACCAGAGAACAAAGCCAGTCAATACAGCAATATTGCCCGTGCTTTTCCAAAGGAGACACGACGATTATTTTTCGTCGCAGCAAGATTCGCAGCGCTATTCGGCGCAAGATTCGTCGCAATGTATTTCTTATGGGAGGACACTTTAATAAAAGATGGTGCAATTTTGTGTAAAAACATACGAAAACCTGAAACTTTAGAAGCACGATGCTCGATGCTCCGCTCATTTGAATTCGAAAAACTTCTGCTCGTTTGAATATGTCGTGTCCAGACTTTTACTAGAGGACATTAGTGTTCTTTTACGAAAGACACGTTAAGTAATGATGTGTAACTCATTATACAGATGGAGCTACTGTTCCGAGTCTAAATTATTTGCCAAAAATTTTCACTGAAATCATTCTAGTTGTCATGTCAGTTTGTCGGTGCTACACCAGTGTAGTCGGTGCTACACTCATTCAAACCTGAGGGGAATCAGTCTCTTTTTTTGCACTACACCGGTGTAGCACCAAGAAAAAACGAAAGCGCCATAAGACTAATTTAATTTCTACCACTTTTTATAGATTATTTCTGCTGCCTCTGCACTCCTTGCTGTCGTTCGATTCCGATCACGTGGCTTCGACGTGCTGCCTCGTGGATCGTCAACTCGTTGGTAGCGAGCCGCGTGTCTTGTTTCAATATTCCACCGGTGAAACAACGTCATATCGGTTATTGACTTCAGATACATCGAGCAATACGGAACATTTGAACAGCTTACCCGAGTTCCGAGCCACTACAATTCCATTTGACTTTAGCCATATCGGCCTGGAATATAATATAGTCTAAGCGACAAGTATTTTAATTGTGCATTCATTTTTTTTGTTTTTTTGTTGGTGATTAATTCATTTCAAATATATTTGTAGTTGGGACTGTGGCCATATTTGCAATTATGGCGCCACTGACATATGAGCAAGTGTATGGGGGATAGACCACTAGTGAATAATTGTTTTTAAACTTGAGGGGTAACCACCCATATTGATGGTGGTTTTAAGTGTTTTGTGGTAACCGGAAGCCGCCATCTTGAATTTCAAAATGACGCCAATCATCAATTTTCACTTTCTACTAATTACTACCTTTCAAATGACCCTCATATTGATGGTGGTTTTCAGTGTTTTGTAGTAACCGCAAGCCGCCATCTTGGATTTCAAAATGGCACCAATCATCGATTTTTATCTTCTACTAATTACTACCTTTCAAATGACACCCATATTGATGGTGGTTTTCAGTGTTTTATGGTAACAGGAGGCCGCCATCTTGGATTTCAAAATGGCGTCAATCATCAATTTTCGCCTTCTAACAATTACTAGAAAAACTCTAGAAAGAGAACTGCGCAGACTCCATTTTGGATCGATTGGATTCGCGTTTAGCGTCAAAAAACGAATCCAATCGAACATTGCCTATCCTTATAACATTGGACGTGTTGCCATACAATACCGGGGCATACGTTGCCAAAAATGCTGTTTTTCTCTCCGCAGTTCTCTTACTAGAATTTTTCTAACAATTACTACCTTTCAAATGACCCTCATATTGATCGTGGTTTTCAGTGTTTTGTGGTAACAGGAAGCCGCCATCTTGGATTTCAAAATGGCACCAATCATCGATTTTTATCTTCCACTAATTACTACCTTTGAAATGACACCCATATTGATGGTGGTTTTTAGTGTTTTGTGGTAACCGGAAATCGCCAATCAATTTTTGTCTTCTAACAATTTTTGCCTTCTAACAATTACTACCTTTGGGGCCATACACTAGTTACGTAAGGGAATATGGGGGGAGTTTCAAAACATCTTACGAATTCTTATCTAAGGGGGAGGGAGGGTTTGTCCTTTCTTACGTAATATCATAAAACAAGTATGAAATAAGAAATCATTATGGAAAATATTATTTTCATAAGAAAAGGGTACTATTTCTAATTTCTGCCATGAACATGTATATTACACAAAACGAGCATATATTGTACATCATGGTCAAAGAAGGGCGGACCTCGAATTAAAGTATTTTCCGGCAGGATATGATTCCTAAATTAATTATGGAATATTATTGATTGCTGGCAGCGTGAGGAGCGACTTAATTGTCGATGGTGTTGGAGCAGTTACAACAATTTCTTGACTCTTGATGGTACATTGTTCTGTTCAGGAACTCGAGTCACCATATACCTTACAAGTTAGGAAGTGTTGATACCGTGTTATTAGGCTAACATACTTTTTCAAATTTTCGCTTCCGCAAAGTAGCCGGAAAATGTTCTGTCATGCGATTGTCAAAGATCTTGTAGACCGAATATTTGCAGAGTGTGAACTGTATTTAACTTCAAGAAAATTCGTAGATAGCCATCTACGAATTTTCTTCGGAGCTACGCGTACGATAAGCGTCACAGTTGGAACTCAGAATTAATTCCCACCAGAAGAGATTTTACATCACAAGGAACTATTTCCGAATATAGCGGAGTTTCTGAATATCTCCCAGCAGTTATTCTGCAATTTCTACTGGGCAAAATTAAGATCCTAATAAAATTACTGCTGATGATTACAGTTGAATTTTGTCATTAATTTTCTTGTAATAATTCTTTAACCCCTTCGTGCCCATGTTGTTTGAGGACAACAACGTTTTTAAACAGCTATAACTTTTGATTGAGGCTAGATTTGCTCACAAATACAAGTAAGGCTCATAAATGTGACTATTGCCTTTCATTTGAGTATTATCAGTTGCCAGGATCATCTCTAGAACTGAAGTTATTGCAATTAGTCGGATTGGATTCCGATGGAGCAGTGCTGCCAGGGACAGTTTACGTTGACAACGGAAAATAATATTTTCATATATCTTCGTTATGTTACAATATTATGGAATACTGATAAAACTGATCAATTTAGACTGTTTTAGGCTACGTTTTCCACACAATTGGATTATTGTAAATATTCTAGGAGAATTGTATTGAGCATTGGAAGGAAAAAAATCTAGCACTGCGAGGGAAGTACCTATCTTTATGAAAAAAGGCTTTTCATGTTTCTTGACTTCATCATTTTCAAGGGAAAATTGTTTTGAAACCTTAAATGCACTAGAAAAAAGTTGGGCATGAAAGGGTTAAGTACCGTTTTCGCTATCTTTCTATTTAATGAATTATATGCTTTTTTAATTACGAAAATCATAAGATCTTACGTAGGGGGAGTTCACCAAAATCTTACGAACTCTTATCAGGGGGGAGGGGGAGGTGAAAAGTTCTAAAAAAGCCTTACGTAATTAGTGCATGGCCCCTTTCAAATGACCATCATATTGATGGTGGTTTTCAATGTTTTGTGGTAACCGGAAGCCGCCATCTTGGATTTCAAAATGGCACCAATCATCGATTTTTATCTTCTACTAATTACTACCTTTCAAATGACACCCATATTGATGGTGGTTTTTAGTGTTTTGTGGTAACTGGAAACCGCCATCTTGGATTTCAAAATGGCGCCAATCATCAATTTTCGCCTTCTACTAATTACTACCGTTTAAATGATAGCCATATTGATGGTGGTTTTCAGTGTTTTGAGGTAACCGGAAGCCGCCATTTTGGATTTCAAAATGGCACCAATCATCAATTTTCGCCTTCAACTAATCAATACCTTTCAAATGACACCCATATTTATGGTAGTTTCAAATGTTTTGTGGTAACCGGAAGCCGCCATCTTGGATTTCAAAATGGCCCCAATCATCAATTTTCAGCTTCTACGAATGGCTACTTTTCAAATGATACCCATATTGATGGTTGTTCTTAGTGCGAATGCCAAGCATCCATATAATATATATTGGAAGCCTAAATTTTGGGTTATCCGAACGTTACAGAAATTTTGGGTTATCCGCTCGTTTTAAATTTTGGGTTATGCGCTCACTTTGGGTTATTCGCTCTTTACTCAAATTTTGGGTTATCCGCTCAGTACTCAAATTCCGCTCAGTACTCAAATTTTGGGTTATCCGCTCAGTACTCAAATGTTGAGTTATCCGCTCGTTACTCAAACTTTGGGTTATTTCATCGTTACTTAAACTTTGGGTTACCCGCTCTGTACCCAACGCTTGGGTTATCTGTAACCCAAACTTTGGGTAGTCCTCACACAACCCAAAATTTAAGTTCAAAGCTTGTTACCCAAAAGTGAGGAGATGCACTTTAGTCCATTTTGGGTAGGATTCTACCCAAAATTAGGTAACGGCTGGTAAGCGTGTGCCCGGTCAAACCATTCGGAATTTGATTCGGAATCCTGAAAGGAGTCATTATGAATTCCAAATCAAATGCAACAACCGATTCTGAGTCGGAATCGGTTGTTGCATTTGATTTGGAATCCATAATGACTCCATTCAGAAATCCGAACCGGTTCCGGAATGAGTTTAACTGGGTGGGTGCCCTCTAAGAACGGTTGGTTTCAAAATCGTCCAATGAAGGACGTTCGTTGGACCAATTTGGACAACGTCCAAATAACCGTTCAACGAACGTCCATCATTGGACCCGTGTTGAACGATTTTGAAACAATTTTTTGGACGTCTCAGTGGGTGGTCAATACAAATTCGATCTTTGCTACCTACACGGTTAAATAAAACAACCTGCAGAATAAGTTCTTTTAACTTACTTTTGAGTTGTGCGTCGCTTTCGCACTTATTAGTGTTGTCAAAAACAAAAAGAGAGATTCGACTCAGTCAAGGTCTTTCGTGGAGGAAGGTACTTTTGAGTTGTTTGGGGTGAACTCAAAATTAGGTAAATTCAACTTAAATTTGAGTATAAAAAACCTATCAATGAGTTGTAATTTTTGCCGTGGTTAAATGGAAACTACCTTTAACACGGTTTACCTAATTTTAAGTTCCCCCACGATACCACGAGATTGAGTCAAAGGAACTCAATTTTAGGTAGTTTTTCGTTTCCGTGTAGACCTGTCGTAAAAAAACCACCCAGTAAAGTTCAGCCGGAAATGAACTGGAATTCTGGCTGGTTCCAGTTCGTATACACGGGCTCCACTGACACAACCGATTCTAACTAGAATCGGTTGTGTCATTGGAGCCGGAATACGAACTGGAACCAGCCAGAATTCCGGTTCATTTCCGGTTGAGCTTAACTGGGCAGAAGCTGTCAAAAACAGCTGAAGCATTGTTTTTATTTTGATTTCTGCGATTCGCTGGGAAGTGGTTTATATTTTATCTGTAGAAAAACGCTCAAAGTTCACAACTATGCAAATTTGTCGAGCATGTGGTCAAAGTCTTCTTGGCCAGGACAAATGTGAGGATTTCCAGAAATACGTTAATATTTACTATCATCTTACAACTATACAGGTCGGTGTTGAACTGGGTTGCTGATACCGGAAAACGGTTGTTAGCTTTGTCAATTTTTCGGTATGGGTGGTGTGAATAATACTAATTTTGCATTCGTTTATTTAATTCAGTTGCGCGAACGTAGTGATCTGAGTGGCCTGAAAGTGTGTAGTCAATGTGCCCACAAATTGCAAGAATTTGACTGTTTTCGGAAGGTTTGTCTACAGGTTCACTGGCGACTGCATGATGTGGTAAGACACTTGAAATATAAGTTCTAATCGACTGGATAAGATTCTTCAAACTTCAGAAATTTGAACCACCGGATGACGATTACGTTTACGTAGAATTGGAGTGTAAAGCGGAAGATACAAACGATCAGATTACTGGAAGTTTTGAAGCTAACGAGAACGACGGCGATGATGACGACGACGACGACAAGCCCCTTATGGCATTGCGTAAAGTAATTTCGACAAAATCTTTATCGCTGCCAACGGAAAATGTAATTAAATCAGAAGATGGTGAAACTATTCCCTCAAAGCCGAATAAAAAGCGCGCAAAATGGGGTAGCTTGAAGAAGCTAGCAGAACCAAGAGAACCGTTGCAGACATACAGCTGTGATCGATGTCCTCGGAAATTTCGGGTGCTGCTTCGTTTGAATGCACATAAACGAACCCACGACGGACTCAAGCCTTTCGAATGCAAACTATGTGGGAAAGATTTTGCAAAATGGAACAATTTAAAGTCGCATCATATTCAAAAGCACACCGAAGACAAAATTGCAATACCCTGTGAGCATCCGGGTTGTGGCCAAACCTTTGCCACAAGGCAGGGTCTAAAGCGTCATCGGTTGCGAACGCATGATCCGAATTACGTGCTGCCCGACCCTACAAAATTCGTTTGTGACAGTTGCGGAAAGACGTTTTCGACCAATGGAGCTTTGAAAAAACACCAGTATGTCCACACCCCGAACGAGATGCCTTTTGTTTGTGGACTGTGCGGCAAGAAGTTCCCGACGTCACACAAGTTGAAGGAGCACACAATGCGGCATGAAGGCATCAAGAATCATACCTGCCCGTTTTGCGGTTTGCGAAAGACAACTATGCATGAACTTAGAAGTCACATCGCCAACGTGCACTCGAGAGCTCGGTCATATACATGCGATATCTGCTCATCAGTTTTTACTAACATCGGTAAGTTATAATTTGATCAGATTCAGTGGCTCTGTAAAGTACTACACAAAAAATTTTTGTTAAATTTTTCTTCATTCTAAACTATAGGCAACCTTAATCGACACGTTAAAATTGTCCATCTTGGTTTGAAGCCGTACAGCTGTGCAGTCTGCAACAGGCGTTTCGGAAAAAGTGATCACCTAAAGCGACACATGAAAAGTCACAATTACACTTCATCCAGCCCACGCTCATTGCAACCTGAAACTCAACAAACATCAATTGAACAAGAACCGGGTTTGCCGGCAATGGTAATTCCGGACGCATAACACACTATAATTCAGTTATAACCATTTGTATTGTAATAAATTGCTGGGGTATGGATCTTCTTTACTTTCTATTTATAGGAGACTTGATTTATATGTGACGGAAGAAATCTATTCAAATTACTTACGCTTCTTACTTTGGCTGCCCGTGTCAACGATGTCATCGAAGATTTTTTCTGCCCTCTGACCTCCAATGGCCTTTGAAGAATTTTTCCACTGTGATGGATTCTGTCGGTACGCTTCAACCCTCAGTTTTCGGTTGATAATCACTCCCCATGGTTTGCTATTGAGCTGAGCAACTCGTTCCGATAATTCCCGTACAATAGCTTCCTTCTGGGATGAACCTGCTGATTCATACAGGAGCTCCAAAACACGCGAACCATGTGATGAGAGTGCCAAATCCATGTAGCATCCTTCCATATGACGAATTAACTTTTCGCGGGATTTCTCTCCGACGAATTTCGATGCGATGAACGCGTTGACGATGAAAGACCCTTTCGGATCAGTGAATACTTTAGCTAACTGGTCATTTTTTGTCTCCAAGATAGCCGTTACCAGCTTAATTGGTTTATTAAAGTCTAATATGGCCTGAAGAATTAACGATCCATGCAGGTGTATTTGAACGGAAGATTGTTTCTCCGGAGGCATTAAATTCAGAACCGGTGTCAAAAGCTTAACACCGGTAGCATCGGAACAGTGCAGTGCTTCCAGCAGCAATTTGACAAACTTTCCCTGTTGGCAAGCTAGTCGAGAACAAGCTTTAGCAAGGGAAGCCACCACTCCGGTGTGACCAAGCTGCAAAATTTCTTCCAGACCAACTTCTAACTCGGAGAAAAAGTGCTCAAGGATATGCTTGTCGGACACACAGTCTAAAAATTTCTGAACGGAGAAATTTGTGGCTCGCGTTTGGCTAAGAAGAAGAACATTTCCTTGGAAAAGTCTTTTGTACAACTGATCCTTGAAAAAATTGGGATCTGCTACTGATACAAGAACTTCCAACAACCTAATCGAGCTATCTCTATGAAAAACTTTGGGAAGTTTTTGTCTCTCATCGCTTTGATCTTGCTCCGGGTCTTTCAATAGGAAGCTATCATTCAGTAGTTTCTCGCCTATCTGCAACATCTGGAATTTGTCCTGCGTTTGATCTAACGATGTCAAAATATTCTGCAACAATACTGAAGTAAACTCATTGTATGGAAATTCTGGAAATTGAGGCCAGACTAACAGCCGCGAGCAAAACTCGTTGATTAACTTGAACCACTTATCAGGAACAATTAGCTTTCTGATTTCCGCCGAATTTCCTTTTCCAATTTTTAATTCGGTGATGCCAGCTAGATTCGAAACGCACTGCCGAATGACGTAATTTCCGAACGAATCCCATACAAACTCTTCTAAATTGTTCAACAAAAATTTAGCCACTTTCTTCACAAACTTTCCACAAACCCTTCGATGTCCCGGGCTGAAGTCCATCACTAGATTATAATCCATCTCTCTACCAACATCGGATTTTCGCTTTTTCCTACATTCCGAAGCGTCCTTATCCTCATCTACTTGCATTTCGCCAATACATCGTAGAACGGCTATAAATAATGTTTTTTGTAGTACATGCGAAGCAAATTTGTCACAGCACACCACCCGAAAGTTTTCTCCGAAAACTGTCATTACATGTTGTAGCGTCTCTTCGTCGGTAAAGCCTAATAAATTATCTAGAACTCGACTGCTCAGCTGATTGGAGCACGCCTTGATCTCTTTATCTCTGATTTGCGCGTACACGTTGTTTGCCATCGTTGATCGTTCTTCGGTGTCGTCACCAGTCATCCCGTTCAATGCCTCCAGAATTTCCAGGAAATAATTATATTCTTCCTGTTCCAACTCGGCACCGCGCCCAAAACTATGCTTCCGGCCAAATCCTTTCGCATTCTGGAGGAAACGATTACCGGCAGATTTACGTTTTTTGTTCCGATTTTTTGCATAACTAGATCGGTCATTGTATGCCGCCGCCGTTATTTGTTCTTCGTCCATTGTTGTCAGTGCAATGGCTTTACAGAAAACTACAACTTCCTTGGCTTGATTCACAGTCTATACTATCGTGTTAAATAAAGTTATAAATTTTTTTTAAATAAGCGTTTTTTTGGGCAATTTCCAAAGTATATAAACAAAGCCACGTGCGTGTCAGCTGTCGAACGTCGTTTCAAACCAATGTTGTATATACAGATATGGCGAAGATGGCACTTTGGTATTCGTAAGATGAATTTTATATGAGTGGTGTGAGTGATCACAGAATAAATCGACTTTTTTCGTCATACCGTTCGTTCCGCTCCCCGGTCAAACCATTCGGAATTTGATTCGGAATCCTGAATGGAGTCAGTATGGATTCCAAACTTGATTCCAAATCAAATGCAACAACCGATTCTGAGTCGGAATCGGTTGTTGCATTTGATTTGGAATCCATAATGACTCCATTCAGAAATCCGAACCGGTTCCGGAATGAGTTTAACTGGGTCCCATTGAATCGTGTGAACGCTATGACGTCGACCCGTTGTGGTTCTGGATTGTTTACATATTTTTGGTTGCCAACACTAGCAAACCGTGTGTTCTGCCACATCTATATATACAACATTGGTTTCAAACAGCCCCAGTAAAGTTCAGCCGGAAATGAACTGGAATTCTGGCTGGTTCCAGTTCACATTCTGGCTCCAGTGACACAACCGATTCTAACTAGAATCGGTTGTGTCACTGGAGCCGGATTGCGAACGGAAACCAGCCAGAATTCCGATTGATTTCCGGCTGAGCTTAACTGGGGCGATGCTGATGCCCAGTTAAGCTCAGCCGGAAATGAACTGAAATTCTGGCTGATTCCAGTTCGTATCCCGGCACCAGTGACACAACCGATTCTAGTTAGAATCGGTTGTGTCACTGAAGCCGGAATGCTGATTAGAACCAGCTGGAATTCCGGCTTATTTCCGGCTCATCTTTACTGGGAGATAACGGAGATAACCCGAGCAGCCAAAATCATTATACTTCTTTCCGCGTATATTTTAAACATCGTCTTTGGTTCATTTAAGAGCAGAACAAAAATAAGCAGAGCAATTAAGTATTATATGTTATTTTCTAAAGCATTATTTTAGAATAAAATTAAGAATGCACAACGTACAACTGGTATGTCGAATTTGCCTTTCCAAAGATGATGGTTCTGATCCTTTTATAAATATAATTCCGAAGGAGCAGCCGGTAATATATCTGAAATATTAGTGGCTGTAAATATGCATGTTATTTTTCTTTGCAATGTTTTGCAGGATTCAGAATTACCTATACTCGTTGCTCTAGGAAATATTTGTGGATTGGAGGTAAGTTGTCTTCTTTATGGTGTGCTCTTGACGAAAGATGTTTCTTTGTAGGTTTCGCCGGACGATTCTTACTCGAAGTTGATATGCCCGAAATGTCACACCCGACTAGAGGATGCTTATAATCTGCGTTTGCTGGCTCAGCGGTCTGAAGTAACATTTGCCAGTATGTCTCCAAAATCGGAAGCAGACATGATGGACGACGAT
Organism: Topomyia yanbarensis; assembly: GCF_030247195.1. Classification (NCBI taxonomy): domain Eukaryota; kingdom Metazoa; phylum Arthropoda; class Insecta; order Diptera; family Culicidae; genus Topomyia; species Topomyia yanbarensis. Next base: position 140,299,097 of record NC_080672.1, on the reverse strand, counting down.
TTTCGCATGTACCTCGATAGCGAAGATTCGGCTTCAACAATCTCGCTTGAATCAGATGATGAATTTACCGATATGGATTTTGAAAGTGATGAAGAAAATTCACTTGTACCTTATTTTAATGGACGGGTGCAAAGCGCAAACGATGGACAAGCTTGTTGCGCATGTGATGAAGTGTTTCAAAGCAAGAAAGATCTGAGGAAACATTCAGCCGAGAAACATCGCACTAATAAACCAGCAATTTTAGTAGTAGGAAGCGAGTACAAGTGTAACGTCTGCTATGAACATTTTGAGAGTACAGAAGCGGTGGCAGCTCACAAGGCTGGTAAAAACAACGTCCGTCCGCCGATACAGTGTGAATACTGTAGATGCAAGTTTCGTGTCTTGGAGGATATGAACGAACACAAAAGCACATTCCATAAGGACAATCTGTTCAAATGTTGTGGTTGTAGCTCCGTATTTGAAGACCGAATAGAGTTTCTCACACATTGTCTATTTCACAAACATAAGGTGAAACAGAAAGCTAGTCAACTGAAGCACCCGCGAAAAAAATATGATTGTCTGGTATGCTACAAACAGTTCAAAAGTCTCGAAGAGCAACGAGTCCATGAACTGGCACCCTATGGAATTGTCCGGACCCTGAAGAGTGCTAAAGAAGTTGCAGCAAGTGAATCAAAACCGGTAGAAAAATCCACTGCTAACGGTTTATGCTGTGGTTGTTTTTTGGTCTATGAAACCAATTCCGAATTAAAGGCGCACCAAGATCAGGTGCATAAATCTAATAGAACAGAGAAAAATAAAGCTTCAGAGAAAAATAAAGCTGAGTGCGGGGGTTGTTACCGACATTTCCGCTCACAGTTTGCAGTTAATAAGCATCTGGTCATGGCTGCTAGCAGGAAACGCTTCGACTGTAGCAAATGCCCTGCGCTGAGACATACTATGCAGGATATCATGAATCATTATGAAACCCATAAAGGACCAAAATCATTCCTGTGCTGCGGTTGCCCCAAGCGATTTGATTCGACTGAAGAGCTAGAAGAACACTCAAAAGAAGTCCACGCCAAGAAGCCTAAGATATATCATGACGGTGGTGTACCGGTGGAGCGACCATTCGAATGCAATGTTTGTTACAGAAGGTACAACACCAGAAAAGACGTTCGTAATCATCAACAGCAATCATACACCTTGAAAGTGTTTGTATGCGATATTTGCGGAATGGGTACTTATCGTATAATTCACTTTCGCCATGTTCATTTTTAATAAACCTCATTTTGTCTTAACAGGTTTTAAACAAAAGGCTGGTCTTACCACGCATCTTTTAACACACGAAACGGAAGCGAAATATCCGTGTTCCGAGTGTGGGAAGAAGTATAAAACGCCGGAGAAAGTTAAGGCCTGTTTATTTAAACATCAAAATCCCCGGGCCCATCAATGTAAGATATGCAATGCACCGTTCGATAGTCGCGAAAAATTGAACTCGCACTTGATCTCGCATTCAAACGAGCGTCGTTACAAATGTGAGATCTGTGAAAAAACTTTCAAACGTAGTTTCCATAAACGGAAGCATATGACCCAACACAGCAGTGAACCGTGGTATACCTGTCGATTTTGCCCATCTATGTACCGGAGTACCATAGCGCGTTCCAAGCATGAAGTAAAGCACACCAAGGTGCATCCTTATCAATGCGAGATTTGCAACAAAGGATTGTTGACGCGTGACACTTATATTAAGCACTACGAGAGGCATATTGACGAATCAGACAAGGTGTTTCAATGTGACCGTTGCGAAGTGCATTACAGCAAGGATCATTTTCTGTCTAATCATTTGATGTACACACACTTAGTTCAACCGACTGATGAAAACTGGAAAAAGAAATTCAATCGACGCAAACCAGGACGGCAAAACGTAAATGAGACCGAACCCGATGCACAGAGCGAGTGAATTGTAGCCGTGAGCAATTTTCTACACAGCGATGCGCGAAGGATTGTAGCAAAGCGACGAGGTGTGCGAAAGACTGTGTCAATCTGCAATATCTGGTCGCAGTTGAACACATTGTTTATTCACTTAGAAAACCGTTAGTCGAAGACACTACAGCCGATCATCATTTGGTTAAACGCCCCAATTCTTATGCCCTAAAAATACAAAGCTGCCCAGTAAAGCTCAGCGTGAATTGAACTGGAATTCTGACTGGTTCCAGTTCGTACACGGGCTCCAGTGACACAACCGATTCTAACTAGAATCGGTTGTGTCACTGGAGCCAGAATACGAACTGGAACCAGCCAGAATTCCGGTTCATTTCCGGCTGAGCTTAACTGGGTGTAATTACATTATTATACACACAAAACTAAGAATGCTTAAATTTTATTTCTTACACAAATTCGCCAGGTTTTCTTGCTTGATAACTGTGGAAATAGTTGCATATATGAGTTTGGGTGGCCGTGCTCATATGACGTATTCAGCTTATGTACCATAATTAGGCAATCCATTAGACGTTTGTTTGACAATTCAGCGGTGGGTTCTGTCAACAAGTCTACTCCTGCGAACAGAAAAACTCGTCCGACAAACAACTTTGTTAGTCCGATTCGTTTGATGTTGGATCGAATCAACGATATTGTCGGACGTCGCACCCCTCGGAGTAACGATCGAATCGATTGTGTCACTGGAGCCGGAATATAGGTTTTACACCATCCGACATAACCCTACAAAATGAGCCGGATGAACTTCGTTTGACAATTCTCGGTGGTTTGTTTAGATGGAAGTTACGTGAGTTTGAATGTATCAGATGAGCACCCTAGTGAGCACCCGTTGCACTCGCACTCCCGCTACTGGCAATGTGAACAAACCACCGAGAATTGTCAAACATAAACTTCATCATGCGTCCATTCGTGTCGTCATCTTGTAGAACTCAATTATCGTTACAGACTGTTGAAACCTGGAAAATCCAACCAGCGACAATTGTTTTGACGTAGGACTACGTCTTTGTTTTCGATATGGGGGTGCACGTTGCAAATTCAACAAAAATGGTATGTAACGAAAAGTGGTCCAATTTTAAACGCTTATAATTCAGCCATCTTACGAAAAATTTTCATTTTTTTGCGCATATCGCCCAGAAATACTTCTAAGAGTTGATTCCAATAGATAAACCCAAAGATTTTTGATATAATGGCATTAAAATTTTAAATAATGTTCAACATAGTTAAAATACCACGCATTTGCACACAGAAGGCTGCGCTTCCCTAGTCTGGCACGACAGATTTATGTACCAAACGCGCAACGCTTCTATGAATGACGTCACCATCGACTATTTAAAGAGCAGATTTGGTCGGGCAAGCTCAGTTAACTCTTGGACAGCAAGCAGAGCACTGCGCTTCATGCTCCCACAGCCAGTGTAGCAGAGGCTGGCGTCGTGGTACTAGTTGTCTCTTTCGCACCACCCATCATCACCAGCGTTGACTCATTTTGCTTGGTGCGTATCTTCCATTGGTGTACGGACACGATGTACTGGAACAGCTTTTTGATTCAAGCACGGAACACCGTTCGCTTGGGTTTATTGTTTGAGGCGAATGTGTAGGTATATCCAAGTGTTGCGTGTATGATAGAAATCTGAGCTTTCGTTGCGCGAAGCGAAAGCTTTCGGTTTTTCTTTGCGTTGTCTAGTCTCCATGACAGGCTGAGGAGACGAAAACTTTCTTAGCAACAAATTCACGCGAATGGATAGATGAAAGTGCAACGAAGTTTTATTATTTACGTTTCATCAATTTATTGATTCCACTAGATTCATTTCCACTCAACCTATCCCACTTTGATTCTACCAATACATAGGTACTACAAAGCCTATTTATGAATGGATGCACTGTTACTCAAAAAATCGCTGCAAAAAATGCATCTAAGTCCATCCATAAAACTATTTTCGATTCTTGTATATATGATTAAGACCACTGCATTCGCTATATTTATGTGTACCAGTGTTTCAAATAAACCACACATTTCACACCAAGGAGTCTGTTTCCAAAGGAGCGGTGGAAACCAATCATTGTTATGCACGTTTCTGGGAGTGAGTAAAAAAATCAAAGCAATCCAAGTGGGTTTTGACTCTTAGGTTTTCACTCCTGGTTTTGGCTCCTCCTGTCCACTCCGGTTTGTGATTCTTGTTCTGTCGCCGCTTATAGACCGAATTTAATTTCAAATTTTGCTAACAGCTCTTCAAGATTTGTATGTAATTTCTCAATTATCCCAGCAGTAGGTACAGGGTGCGCCAGCTGGATGTTTCCTTTTACCACATTGAACAACTTCGCAATTTTTAGCCGTTTTCACAAGTAAACAAGTTTTTTAGGATATTTTATGCCATTTAAACCAGGTTTATTATACAACGTAGATTATATAACCACCCCCATTTGATACACAAAAAGCAGCTCTTTTGCGGGCATTTTGCATGACATTGGACAGCATATCGGGCTTAATTGCAGCAATTTCATCTCGTATATTAGCTTTGTGTTCGTTTGCTAGAATACACTTTACTTTTCAAGTAACCCCACAGAAAAATATCTGGCACCGTTAAATCCGGAGAATGAGGAGGCCATTCCAAATCATCATTTTTCGAGACAACGCGTCCTGGGAATTTTCTCTGCAAGAACTTGATTGCGGTGTGGCATTGTGCCCCGTCTTCTTGAAAATATAAGTTTTTCAGACCTTTTTTCTGCATTTGTGGACAGACAAAGTGCGCCAAAATCCAACGGTAGCGCCCGTTGTCGATGGTCTCTCTTTGAAAAAATAAGGACCGACGCTTGTTTTGGAGCACACTCCGGCCAAAACAGTTACTTTCTGGTCGTGCGGTTTGATGTATAACGTGTGGGTTCTGTGTCCCCCAAATTCGAAAATTTTGTTTATTTAATCCGCCGGAAAGGGTGAAGTGAGCCTGCCATATTTTTTTACGATAAACACGCATAGTTTTCACTATTGAACGATCGTTTTCAATGTAAAGCGCTACGATTTCAGCGCGTTCTTTTGATATAAATCGACTTATAGCTAAAATGGCACTCCTTCGAGGTCTATCGAAAAGAAGCTTTCGCCATGAATTGTACCAAGGATTTGTTTTGCTTTTGTGCTTGATAAAATGAAAATTGAAAATCATAATTGTGCTCGGGCTTTTAAACTGTATGCTGCAATTATAATCTAGTAACCTGTTTTCACTCATTGGCGGTTTTCACTTCTCAGGAGCCAAAAAACCATGAGTGATGAAATCATGGATTTTATTGATTTGTCAAACTATGGTTTTTTCAACGCATGCTGATTGGAGTGATTTTTGAAACACTGATGTGTACTTTAGGAAAATTACAAAAACGGCAAAATAAAACCACAGAGAACAGACGTCCATCTTCAGCATTCAACTTGTGTAAAATCTCTAACGGTTTCGAAGGTAGTTTGGATATCTAAACCAGGTGCGCTACTGTCGTCATGTTTTTTTGTGGCTGAGTTCGACAGAATTGACAGCGATTATTCCTCTACCCAGTCAAACTAGTCCGGAACCGATTCGGACTTCCAGCATGAATTCCAGCTCAAATGCGTCAACCGATAGAGTCGGAATCGGTTGTTTCCTTTGAGCTAGATTCCATGCAGAATCCATCCAGGATTTCGAACCGGTTCCGGAATCGATTTGACGGATAGTTGGGATAGGTTGGTGTGGCGGCGCTAGTGTTTTTAGTATGTTAATTCAAATGTTTACACACGTTTTTTAAATATTTTTGTTCGATCATGGATGTCTGTTCTCTGCGATAAAACTATAAAGCTTGTCCTATACAAGAACTGTGACTATATTGTCTAAAACATGATTTTTAAGCATCGGTCTGGTTGTTTATTGCACACAATAGAATTTTTTTTAAATTTTAAAGCAGTTCCAGATATTAGTTCGGTTTCCATCACAGCACAGAGAACAGACGTCCATCTTCAGCATTCAACTTGTGTAAAATCTCTAACGGTTTCGAAGGTAGTTTGGATATCTAAACCAGGTGCGCTACTGTCGTCATGTTTTTTTGTGGCTGAGTGCGACAGAATTGACAGCGATTATTCCTCTACCCAGTCAAACTAGTCCGGAACCGATTCGGACTTCCAGCATGAATTCCAGCTCAAATGCGTCAACCGATAGAGTCGGAATCGGTTGTTTCCTTTGAGCTAGATTCCATGCAGAATCCATCCAGGATTTCGAACCGGTTCCGGAATCGATTTGACGGATAGTTGGGATAGGTTGGTGTGGCGGCGCTAGTGTTTTTAGTATGTTAATTCAAATGTTTACACACGTTTTTTAAATATTTTTGTTCGATCATGGATGTCTGTTCTCTGTGATCACAGTTTTCTGTCTGCTTTCTTTAATCGGATTCGATCGCTCATTGTAAATAAAATGATGAGCAAGACGGTTTGATTCATGAAGTGAACTGTAGAAAGAAATGTTTGATTAATTATTAATCCAAATGTAATAAAAAATTAAATCCTACGTTGTTGAATTTGATTTGGAATCCATAATGACTCCATTCAGAAATCCGAACCGGTTCCGGAACCCAGTAAAGCTCAGCCGGAAATGAACCGGAATTCCGGCTGGTTCCAGTTCGTATTCCGGCTCCAGTGACACAACCGATTCTAGTTAGAATCCGGTTCATTTCCGGCTGAGCTTAACTGGGAACCCACTGAGACGTCCAAAAAATTGTTTCAAAATCGTTCAACACGGGTCCAACGATGGACGTTCGTTGAACGGTTATTTGGACGTTGTCCAAATTGGTCCAACGAACGTCCTTCATTGGACTATTTTGAAACCAACCGTTCTTAGAGGGAATGAGTTTAACTTAGAGCACTCTAGTTAGAGTGTGGCTAAGAGGCCATGACGTATCCAAACGAACATGGAATTTGAAGTATACACAATAGAAATACGTCAAATTTCATGTTCGTTTGGATACGTCATGGCCTCTTGGGCACACTCTAACCCGGTCAAACCGTTCGGAATTTGATTTGGAATCCTGAATGGAGTCATTATGGATTCCAAATCAAATGCAACAACCGATTCTGAGTCGGAATCGGTTGTTGCATTTGATTTGGAATCCATAATGACTCCATTCAGAAATCCGAACCGGTTCCGAAATGAGTTTAACTGGGAACTAGAGTGCTCTAGTCAGGGTGGCCAGATAGAATTCCTTAATATCGGTAGGGTCACTAAAAGTTTATCGATAGTTATCGGTAGGCCGGATTGTTGTCCCAAAAACGTAGTGTTGACATAGAATTGTAAAATACTGCGAACACAAATCTCAGACCAAATCCAACACAAAAAATGAATGTTGAGTAGGATGTGTCCAAAATCAATAAAAAACGGTAGTTTTCGGTAGGAATAACAAAATATCGGTAGTTTTGCCTTGGTCGTCTGTGAATCGGTAGGGAAGACCAAAATCGGTAGGACTACCGATAAATCGGTAGGTCTGGCCACCCTGGCTCTAGTTTAACTGCCCACTGAGACGTCCAAAAAATTGTTTCAAAATCGTTCAACACGGGTCCAACGATGGACGTTTGTTGAACGGTTATTTGGACGTTGTCCGAATTGGTCCAACGAACGTCCTTCATTGGACGATTTTGAAACCAACCGTTCTTAGAGGGATGGGTTGGATTTTCTAGAGCACTCTAGTTAGAGTGTGGCCAAGAGGCCATGACCCCTCCACTGAGACGTCCAAAAATATGTTTCAAAATCGTTCAACACGGGTCCAACGATGGACGTTTATTGAACGGTTATTTGGACGTTGTCCAAATTGGTCCAACGAACGTCCTTCATTGGACGATTTTGAAACCAACCGTTCTTAGAGGGCGGTCAAACCATTCGGAATCCTGGATGGAGTCAGTATCCCAGTTAAGCTCAGCCGGAAATGAACCGGAATTCTGGCTGGTTCCAGTTCGTATTCCGGCTTCAGTGACACAACCGATTCTAGTTAGAATCGGTTGTGTCACTGGAGCCCGTGTACGAACTGGAACCAGCCAGAATTCCAGTTCAATTCCGGCTGAGCTTTACTGGGATGGATTCCAAATCAAATGCAACAACCGATTCTGCGTCGGAATCGGTTGACGCATTTGATTTGAAATCCATAATGGCTCCATTTAGAAATCCGAACCGGTTCCGGAATGAGTTTAACTCACGTAACTGGCATCCCTATCTCTACCCTCTAAGAACGGTTGGTTTCAAAATCGTCCAATGAAGGGCGTTCGTTCGACCAATTTGGACAATGTCCAAATAACCGTTCAACGAACGTCCATCGTTGGACCCGTGTTAAACGATTTTGAAACAATTTTTTGGACGTCTCAGTGGGTACATACAGCGTTTGACAATAGGCATCATCGTTTTTCCACAGATCGATGGGGGTCAGTTTGACAACGTCAAAATCGCTTAAAATGTCATCAACAAACAATAGTAGCAGTAAACAATAGAAAACAATGAACACTTTAACTGATTTGATGTAAACTAAAGTGCTTTTCGTTCGTATTTAGAATTAATTTCGTTCATTTTGTTACAAGCAAAGTTCTTATGTTGGCTACGAAAATATGACGTCACGTCACCCTCTTGGTTTAACTGGGACGTATCCAAACGAACATGGAATTTGACGTATACACAATAGAAATACGTCAAATTTCATGTTCGTTTGGATACGTCATGGCCTCTTGGCCACACTCTAACTAGAGTGCTCTAGGATTTTCCAGTTTTCAACTGCAACCAGAATATATTTATAAACAACACCTTTGGTTTTTTATTCTCTTGTGTCGGAAGACAATCAAAATAAGAATACTTTTAATTCATACCATAGTATACTACTTAGTACATACTACTTAGTACAAAATTATCAATAACGAAATGAATAAAAGTGAACCTATGTGCCGAATTTGTCTGTTTGAAGACAAAACCGGCTCCCGTTCACGGTTTGTCAGTATATTTAAACAGAATGAACAATTTAGCCAATTGGTAAGTTTTCATTTTTCAATAAAAACCGAGATCTAAAAGTATAGGAATGCGATCGAACCTCGATAAACCAAAACAAGTAGTACTGAACGCTGATTATTTGAATTTCTTAAATTGTTTCTTTTTTCCTGTAGAATTCCGAGTTTACAACCATTGAAGCCTTATTCGATATTTGCGGAATAAAGGTAATTAGGTATCTGAATTGTTCAATATAGATGATATTGATCGAGGTATTGCAGGTATTATTTGAAGACGTATATCCAAAAGTACTATGCGCCGCGTGCCATTTCAAGCTAGTTAAGGCATATAACCTTCGCAAGCAAGCACAGCGCTCCCAACAAACACTGACCAATATGCTGAATGAACAGCACCAACAAGATGCAAAGTCTGCCATACAGTTTCAAGATAAACTGGATATGGCATGGGCGCAACCGGAATCAGACGATGAATTTATCGAAGAGGACTTAAATACTGACGAGGAAGCGGGACTGAATTGGACACCTGAGGTCTTCGACGGTCAAGTGGAAGGTTCGATTGATGGACAGATTCGTTGTTGCGGTTGTGATGCGACGTTCGATAGAAAGGCACAGTTGCGAAAACATTCTTTTGAAGAGCATCGGCAATTAAGGCCAGCGGTGGTGGAAGGAAGTGAATATCAATGTAACATCTGTTATGCTCATTTTACTAGTAAGGCCTTGGTGGTGGCTCATAAGACCGGTAAAAATAATGCTCGACCACCGAAGAAGTGTGCTTTCTGCAAAGCTCTTTTTCGCACCGTACCGGAATTGGATGATCACGTGAGGGACATTCATTCGGACAACATGTTCAAATGTTGCGGTTGTGACTTGAGCACAACCAGTCGACAGAGGCTTGAAAATCATTCGAATATGCACAAGGAAGCTGATAAGAGAAAATGGAACCGCAAGCGAGTGACATTAAATAAGTACCAATGTTTCATTTGTTACGATCGGTTTAAGAATTTCGAAACATACCGTGCTCATGAACTTCTACCCTATGGTATATCTCGGAAGCAGCAATTTGAAAAAGATTTGTCTGCCACATTATCCCTATGCTGTGGTTGTAAGAAAGTTTTTGAAACAATTGGCGAGCTTAAAATTCACCAGGAGCAGGTACATAAACCGGACGCCTTCGAAGACGAGACACTTCCGATTGAATGTTCCGGTTGTTTCAAACGCTACCAAACTTCGTTCAAGCTGAAAGAGCATCTTCGTGCGTCAAAAAGTAGTCACTCTTTTGAATGCAGTAAATGCGTATCGGCCAGGCGTACACTTGAAGAGTTGTTGGAACACATGAAAATACATAAAGGGCCAAGAGGTTTTAGGTGCTGTGGGTGCTTTGAAGAATTCGATTCTCAGGAAAAACTTAAGCAACATTCTGAGGAACATGCCCGAACACCCAAAGTATATGAAGATGAGACAGAAATCGAACGTCCTTTCAAATGCCACATTTGTCACAAGAAATACAAATGTAAAGTAGATATTCGTCACCATCAACAGAACGTGTACTACGATAAGGTACATGTCTGCGACATCTGCGGCAAAGGATTTAGACATCCGCAAACATTAACCGTACATATAGCATCACATAAAGACAAATCCGAGCATAAATGTCCTGAATGTGGAAAAAAGTACAAACATGAACTGCTCGTCCGCAGCTGTCTAAGGCGGCACAAAAATCCTCGTGAGTATCGTTGCAAAATTTGTAAAGGAACCTTCAAGGCCCGAGGCAACTTAACTTCGCACATGATTTCGCACTCCGATGAACGAAAGTACGAATGCTGCATTTGTAATTTTTCCTTCAAACGCCCCGGTCACCTCAAAGATCATATGCTGATGCATACGAGCGAGCAAAGATTTCCCTGCCGATTTTGCTCACTAGTTTTGCGCTCACAATCGGAGAGGAGCACTCACGAGATTCGACACAGCGGACAATATCCGTATCAGTGCGAAATATGTGGCAAACAGCACACAAGACGTATGTTATACATCCAGCACTACGAAACGCATAAGGAAGACTCGGCCAAGGTGCATGCATGTCATATGTGTACTCAACGGTACAGTCAGGACCATTTTTTGGCCAATCATCTCAAGTACGTGCATCGCATCGAATCTGCTGACCGAAGCTGGGATGCTAAGTTTCAACGACTAAATCATCGAAAAAAATCCGTCCGAACGACTTCAACAGACGTTGACAATGCAGGGGATGAAGAAATGGTTGCTGTTGAAACTACCAACGATAGTATGGTTTTGGATGACAAATAATTATGTTTTTGTTATGGTATTGAACTTTTTTCTAAATATGTGAGATGGCACGATTTTCTTTTTACTCTATTCGAAATAACTCATTCATGTTATCCTTTTACCGGCTTTCAAAGCTAAACAAAAGCACAAGAATCAAAACAAGTTTCAACTTGCAATTCACTCAAACGTGCGTAACCCGATAGCTATGCCGATTGGTTTCATTTAAGCACGATACAATAATTGCATTTCATCAGCATATACTTTAAAGCGTAATATGGTGCTCATTTGAGCTAACAAAACATATCTCAACAATATAATTACACAGAATATGAGAACTCATGTTTTTTACTATAGCGAATCGAGAATTAATGCTTCCCAGCAATTCCCTCTTCCTCACACTCCTTTGGGATTTGGCCGATCTCGACAATTGGATTGATTTTGGTTTTGTGCTTTCGTTTCATTTCCCGTCCGCTTTTGAACAGTATTGATTCGTCGTACTTTAGTTCGTTCAGTGTTTCAAACAGTTCCAGTTTTTTCAGGTGAGTTACGATGTGATGCGAACCATCAGCAGAAGGACTTTCCTCTAGTGGCTGACCGAAGTCAACAGTGTCATCCCCACTGCACTGGCTGTCGACACCGTTTGAGCAACCTGAGCTGCTGGCTATTTCTGCGAATGATTCCTGCTCGATGCACTCGTCCGCTAGCACAATTTGATGGTCGCTATCGCTTGTGGCAAAAAGATCGAGATTTTTGTATAATATTGTGGTTTGACTACTGTCCGGTAGTGTGGATAGACGGATTAGAGAGCGACAACTTTCAAGAATTAGAATTTCATGTTTGCTGACTGAGATGTCGATTATTTTGCGTAGTCGAGTTAATGAGGCTACAACTTTCATTTGGTCCAAGTCCAATACAAAAAGCGCATCATTGGCTACCGACAACAAATATTTATCTTGGAATGGATATAGCGTTCCGAACGTGGTAGGAATTCGGATCGGATGCCTGCTGGGATTTAAAACGGGTATCTCATAGGAGGGTGTTCGGATTAACTCTTTAAAGATCAACGTGTGTGCGACATCTCCTACCATATCTGCTACCCACAGCCGAAATCCAGATCGAGCAGAAACTACTTGAGGTTTTTTATGGTATGTGTGAAATACGGCCCCGAAGTGACTTAGTATTTTCCGGTCCTTTTTACCGATTTGTGTCACTCGCCATTTGCCGGGATCTTCCTGAACGCAAATAACCGTTCGGTAAGTTGTTGAAACCAGTAGATATTCTTTTTGCAAACTTAGCTGAATAATTTCATACTTTTCGTTAACAATTTCCCAAGACTCACAGGACTTTGACTGGTAATTGATGTTCGTCAAGACTACTGTTCCAGAGTTATCGCCGGAAAATAGCTTCATTCCATTTTTAGACCATACGAGATTGGTTAACGATGTACGATGAATTCCACCGACTGTGTACCGCTCGGTAGGTTTACTTTTCAACAGAAGTTCAAGGCAAACATCCGGGGGTGCTTCTTTGGGGATTTGAAAGATATTAATTTTTCCTTGCCGACATCCTGTTGCGACCATAAAATCCACTGTTGAAATGATCCGTACGCAAGTCAACTCACCGGAACCCTGTTCACGGAAAAAAAATCTATTTGTATATATTGACGTGATGTACAGTGTAAACTAACAGATTTTCGTGCGCAATAAAATTACAAATTGATTACTTATTTAGCACTTACCTCAGCCTGTAATCTTTCGATGGCGCTGTTCTTTCGATTGTACCAAAACACTATTCCCACATTAGTCCCGAGAGCAATGAATTCGTCTACGAAGTCCACACAGGTGATGGATACGTCATGGAACAAGATACCTCGTTGTACTCTGGTTGGAAGTTTACCTACCAGACTGACAAGCGGACTCCACTCGCGCAGCTCCATAATCAGTCGGTACACTTATTATGCGCCTAATATGATTTAGATCAGACCCCAATCCGGCTCATTGCTAGCTCGCGATCGACAGACGACAACACTGATAACAAAGTTTTTTTTTACTAGAGTTCCTCTGACTAAACTGTATTGATGTTTTTTTGCTTAAGTTCAAATTATTGAGACGAAACTGTCAGGTTTTTACCAAAGACGATGCTTTAAATATTTATGAAGACACGCGGCGAGAAAAAAAGTATAAATTTGGCTGCATCCCAGTCAAAAAAGGCGAACGTACTAGAGCACTCTAGTTAGAGTGTGGCTAAAACGCGTTTGACGTATCCAAACGAGCAGAAATCTGACGTATTTCTTTTGTGAATACGTCAAATTTCATGTTCGTTTGGATACGTCATGGCCTCTTGGCCACACTCTAACTAGATCTAGAGTGCTCTAGAACGAACATGGTCATGCAGGTACCCGGTCACCGTGGTAAGCAAAAAGTTAGCAAAAATTGAGCAAAGCGAAATTGATGCTGGCAGAGTTTCTGCGAGCATTTTGCGCGAGAATTCTGGCAAAGAATTCGCTCAAATGCAACAACCGCACCAAGTTCGCTCTTGTTCAACTAACCCGACAGGACGCGAGCAGAAATCTGACAGGGCTGCCAAACCAAGACTGGTAGAAATCTAGCAGAGCGGTCTCTGCCAGAAAATTGCGATTTAAACACTTTGACGTTCGACTCAACTCGCCTGGGATAACTGCGCTTACGAACAAATGCAATTTGCGGATTTCAGCGTCAAAGAAAAAACACTTTTTTGCGAATTTTTTTAGAACTTTGCGTTAAACTTTCGTACATTTTACAGTCGTGATTCGCTCGCTGGACACTGGACAGCCCTTTAGTTGGACCTCCGCTAGTTGGACTATTGTCTGAACGCCAAAATTTCATGTCAAATTTGCTTTGACAATCTATCTAACAATCACTACTAATGTCTTTTCTTTGGGGAGTTTCTGACATTTGTCAGTCGGTCCAAATAGCGAATCAAATTCGTTAGTTGGACAGAGGATGTGGCTTAACCAGCGAATCACGACTGTAGTGTATCATTTCAATAACATTTTGTATTTTTTTATATATTGCAAAAATATCGATAAACGACTCGGTGACGAAGCTTTTTGTAGAACGTCTCTGAAAAAAAACATGATTTGCGGTGTTACCTGCCATTCAAGAACTACCGTCATCGGGGGTTACTTTACGCCAAAAATAGAAGGTTTTGTACATTATACTCAAGAACTACGATCACGCAACGTTAAATTTGAAACTGCTTGATGATTTTACATATGGTAGAAGTCTGGGACGGGACATGCGAAGACGGTCTTCTTTTTCCTTACCGACATTGGTGTTATTTTGTAGGGAAAAATCAGCTTGCAAAATAATTTCAAGCAAATGTCGATGACAGTGCTGTGCCGATGCGACATAGATTTCTGCCGATGAGGTACAGATTTGTGCCGAAAATAATAGAGCTCATACATGACATGAATTATGTTATCGTTTCTCTGTGCTACACTCAAAAAATGTAAACGTTATGCCTATTCAGCTTTTGTTGGTGGCTGCGTCCCCAAATGCGCACCCCACTTTGACAAGTCGTCCGTCCAATGTTAATTCATCAGTCTTGTCAAATTTGACAAACCGTCCTTCAGATTCAATTTTTTGATCGTGGTAGGCGTTCACTTCTGCTCTCAACTAAAATTGAACGTCAAAAAAATATTGTTTTTCAGTTGAAAAACTAAACTGATTTCGGTACGGATCCGCACAGTCAACTATAGTCCCATTCAACAGCGGCACTCAACTCGAAATGTGGAAACAGAACATCTGCTATTCAAAACTATTCGCTACTCGCAATTGGCATACAAAAATCGGTCGACCAATACGGCAGTTAATCAGTCTTATAATGTAATTGGGCAATTATTATACTGAGGAAAACCAATCAGCGATACTCAATCTAATCGAAACTAATAAGTCAGGTGGATTGCAACCGATTTCTTCGGTAAACGCAGCTGCAGCTGACAATTGTCAATTCTTGGTGCTAAATTTTGCTACAAATTTGTATCCAAAATCAGGTGTGAACAAACATTGTTTAGGACTATGTTTATGTACCGTATCGTTAGAAGATGCTTTCCGGGTAGTTTAAAAGCAAGTTTCAGGTGCTATTATTAGTCATTACTTGTGTGATGAATTTAAGTAAGAGCAGAGGTTCAAATCGCATAATTCTT
The DNA here is from genome assembly GCF_030247195.1 of Topomyia yanbarensis. Lineage (NCBI taxonomy): Eukaryota > Metazoa > Arthropoda > Insecta > Diptera > Culicidae > Topomyia > Topomyia yanbarensis. The sequence continues at coordinate 140,283,675 of NC_080672.1, read as the reverse complement.
TCGACACTTTCAAACAGCTGAGAATATGCTTATAAATAAATTCGCGAAGAAATTAAAATCATCGAAAAAGGCGTTTGAAAATAAACTAACAAATTTTCTGGTTATGTTTAATATAATGGTGGAAATGTCTATTAGATATTCAGTGCGATTTACACATACGTACAATGAATCGACAACTACGAACTTGAGTTGCTATGTGTCGACGTTGAAACACTTGAAACCGTTTGAAAATAAACTAACAAATTTTAAATTTGACATTTAACGTTTAAGAAAATAAATAAACAGGATACATGATAGCCGTGAAACTCAAGGCTGATGAGACCGCTTGTCAAAATTGACACTGCTGACGAGTTGTCAAAGTTGACACTGTACAGGCGACTTGTCAAAATAGAGTGCGCATTTGAAAACGCAGCCACCAGCAAAAAGCTGAATTGATTTTACACATAGATTTTTGCAATTAGTAGAGGCAGATAGACACTATTTGCTGGCACGTAAACCTAATGTGTGTGTTTACAAGACATATTAATCCCACATTAACATTTCATAACTATAAAGCACATAAAACCCGATTCTATAACAATACGCACACATATCTTATGTGTGCGCATACATAGTTTATACCACAGAGAACAGACATCCATGATCGAACAAAAATATTTAAAAAACGTGTGTAAACATTTGAATTAATATACTAAAAACACTAGCGCCGCCACACCAACCTATCCCAACTATCCGTCAAATCGATTTCGGAACCGGTTCGAAATCCTGGATGGATTCTGCATGGAATCTAGCTCAAAGGAAACAACCGATTCCGACTCTATCGGTTGACGCATTTGAGCTGGAATTCATGCTGGAAGTCCGAATCGGTTCCGGACTAGTTTGACTGGGTAGAGGAATAATCGCTGGCAATTTTGTCGCACTCAGCCACAAAAAAACATGACGACAGTAGCGCACCTGGTTTAGATATCCAAACTACCTTCGAAACCCTTAGAGATTTTACACAAGTTGAATGCTGAAGATGGACGTCTGTTCTCTGTGTTTATACAGTTGACACATAGAAGGTATGTGTGCGCGTGATAACATTAGCAGGTCTTCTTCATATGGATTTTAAGTGGTTTGACGCAAATAGAATTAACGTTTGTTTTTTTTCAGTGTATGTAAAACAACATTAACCATAACTGTTGAGCAGAATAATAAAATTGCACTTGCCGTCGTTGCATTTTTCATATTCGTTTCTGTGCATGTACATGCATTTAAGCAACATGTAAAATATCGACAAACATATGATTACGGCCTAAAAGCCAACTGTCAAAATCCACTTTGAATGGAAATTCCGGACAAACCGTTACAAGCCAATCACAGATGTTGGTAGTAAACGAAAGAGAAAAGTGTTTCTCTTTCATAAACTGTTGTGAACTATGTTCGACTAGTAACGGTTTGTCTGGAATTTCCATTCAAAATGGATTTTGACAGTTGGCTTTTAGTCCGTAATCATATGTTTGTCGAGAAATATATTTTCTAAAAACACCTTGTATATAGCCAGAATATTACGATACTACCCAGACACTGTTTGTAACAAGAAAATTAAAATCATCAAGAAAGGCCCGGTTCGCAGTGACAGGCCATTGCTGGTTCGCGTCGACAGTTAGGGTGCAGATAAGCTCAGAAACGGAATTCCGTTTTCTTGCATCTCTTTTCCGGCTGCCCTATTTTTCTATTTTGATCTCTCTCTAAAACGGAATGAAATTTATTCCGTTTCGTGATCAGGGTTGTGTTAAATTCGAAGAAAATCTTCCGTTCCACAAATATTTGACATTTTGTTCCACAGCTTCCACATAGAGCTGTCAACATTGTTTTGACTGTTGTTACTTTGAATATAAATATTTGATATTATATTATTGCAATTAGATAAACTTACAAAAGATTACAAACAAAAAGTTAATGTTGTTGATCCAAATCTTAGCAAAAAATTGTTTATTCAGTTGGTATGGGGACAGACATGCAATTTGAAGACAACATATATGCGCTAGTATATGCGTAATTAAAATGACGACGAAAATAAGTTGTTTTGAAAACGAGTGCGGAGTATTCCAGTTGTGACCTACTTCTTGTGGTGGTCAAGTTTCATTGAATGATAGACTGCTTTTAAGAGTATCAAAATTTATTCATTGGCTACCATTGTGAATAACTGTACCTGTAACGGACAAGTTCATCTGAAACCTTTTAATTAGATATTAAAACTCTAATCATTGGCTAAGTTTGTCGCAGTTTTCCCAATTGTAGATAGTAAAATTAAAGTCTTTCCTAGCAAACAATCGTACATTCTGTTGGTTAATTTGATCTGCATAGTATCAGTGAGTAGTTGAGGGATATAACAATATAAACATTCGCGATATTCTAATCTGCATCTGTGTTTCTCATGCTGAAATATCGATATATCGTTTTGCATCACCTGCTAGTAAATATATCGTTTTGCCTCATCTGCTTTAGTAAAATCATTATTTTGCCTCACCTACTAAAGAAGAAAATTGATGTTGTTTATTTCTGTTTAGGGTTTGTGACCAACGTGCAATAATTGCTCAGGCCCGGAATTTGTGTTTGAGTGACTGCAAATGTTTTAATACCCGCACACCGGAAACCCACTGCTACGGTTACGTGCCGGGTGTAAGGAAAGACGAGCATCATCGCCAACGTAAATTTTTGCTTCTGGGTAAGTAAGGGTAAGCCTTCAGCTATTGATTATTTTAATTCCGTTGTGTATTATTTCAGCCACTGAACCTTCCCATCAACAACAAACTTTCAGATGATTCCGCCAACGAAACAGTGCCAACGAATATGCTTCGAAATGAGATAGTCATGTCACGCGATGACTACAAAGTTCGGAAAAAAATTTTCCCGAGCGGAGAACATGAACATGATGCAAAATGAGCCTATTGGCAGCGACGGCCATCGAATCGATTGGCAGAAGCAGATTTTCCCCGCACTTTGCACGATAGTCATCAATTCGAACAATTTCAAGGTACGGATCAATTCTGCAGCTGCCCTTTCGGTAATCAAATTTGAAGCTCTCTGTTGACCGCACTAGAGCAGTCGGATAATCTTATTGACTTCAATGAGTACAAACACAGAGATAATCTGCAAGAGCAGCTTTGTCACTTTCGCACTTTCTTCGACTGACAACGCGGGACGACCTGGTGGCAATGAGCAACGAATTACTTCCTTTGTTCGATACGGTGCGCCAGAATTGGGACCGGGTCATCAACCGGATATTGCCGGAAAAGGCGGTCAAACTGTTTGAAGCACACGTCAAACTGAAAGAATTATAACCGACGGTCAGAAATGCGGAACCACGTGGTGCCGTTGAGATGATTTTGAACTGTTTCGACAGTGATGGACATGTTTTGTAGAATTATTATTATATCACCATAATTTATTATATATGTTTATATAATGTTCTACCAATTAGCATTACACAATCAATATTTGTGTAAACTTTGTATATTTTACTAAAAAGAATTCCTTTGAATAACATCTAGGAAATCTCTTTAAAGAAATACCCGTAAAGTACAAACCGCCGGCGTCGGCCAGTGAACTAGCAGTGTCGGCAATGTTGGGCATTATCGTTTAAGCGTTACCCCTCGTGATGCTCAAGGTCGAATCGGACCGACACAGAAATTTGGCTATTTAGCTTCAGTTGACACTCATGACTATGATCGACCGGGCGGTGGTGATAGAGGTGGCCAATGGCACAGCAAATGAGCATCATAGTGGCCACGAGCACTGGATACAGGCCGTTCCTGTATCCGCCACCCGTGGACGCGCTCGATGGCTCTAAGCTGAGCATGTGTGTACGTATGCGAGTGTTAAATAATGTTACTTTTCCCAGAGATGGCTGGGCCGATTTAAACAATGTTATACTCAAATGAAATGTGCAATGTATCCATATACTGCTATTAAATTTTATTTGGATCTGGTTCTGGAGTTATGAATATGAAAGTGCGATCGCACATGAAATTCCCTAAACCTTTGTGCTTTTCGCATATAAAGAAATGCTATGCACTCACTCCAAAAATCAACTTTCCAACTGAGACTCGGGGGCCGAATGTCATATTCCATTCGATTCAGTTCGTCGAGATCGCACAATGTCTGTGTGTGCATGTGTGCATATCTATGTGTTAAATAATGGCACTCGATTTATGGCTGCACCGATTCGCACAAATAAACTTAGTAAATTAATTTTGAGGCAGCATGAATGGTCTCGTCAGGATTCTAATTAGAAATTATTTTTCGTTGCAGTTGAGAGTCGCAACCACATGGTCTCCGGCTTACCTAATCGATGCGAGCAGCTGTGATGATGGACTAGCCGTGATTTTGCTCAATCGGCCTATTCTACTGCACAAGGAATACTTTCGCTCAGTTTGGAATAATGGTTTGTGGATCAATTTAAACATCGTTTCTGCTGCAATTATTTGAGCTTGTCAAATTCCAGCAAAAATCCGCATTACCGTCGACGGGGGTACGAATCGATGGGTGGACTTTATTAAGGAAAATATTGGCACAGAAGCACAATTAAAGCCACCCGATCTGGCAACGGGGGATTTCGATTCTTGCACCGATGAATCCATGTCGTACGTAATGCGGTTGAATTGCAAGGTAAGAACATTACAAATTAAAAAAAACGTTTCATTCGTTACTGATGTCTATTTAACAGATAATCAAAACACCCGACCAGAATGCTACAGATTTTACAAAATCTCTCAAAGCGCTCCAGAGCGCCGGTTACGATAGCGAAATAAGTCGGATTCTGGTGTTGTGTGAAAGTTCTGGCCGGTTGGACCAAATCATGGCCAACATTAATACTTTGTTTCTGGCCCGTGACATTCTACCGAATGCATTTGTATTCTTGCGACCCAGTAACTCTCTCAGTTGGCTGCTACCGGCGGGAACCCACTTAATACAAATTCCCCCTCGGTTGGTACACGAACGTATCTGGTGTTCGCTTTTTCCTATTGGACAACGGGCCGTATGTAGAACTAGTGGATTGCACTGGAACCTCGACAACCGGGTGATGGAGTTTGGCAGTTTGGTAATTACTTCGAACACTTACTCTAGCCAGGAAGTTCAAATTCAATCAGGGAGCGCCGTACTTTGGTCAATGGAAACGACCCCGAAGGATATGTGATAAGAGTATTGCCTGAGCAACTGAAAATACGTGTTCATGTCAACGGGCTTTTAGGTGCCTAATACAATCACCTCATTTCTGTATGTTGCTTTATTAGATGTACGAATATATTGATATAGAATGACAATGTTTTATTTTCTTAAAATAAAAGTATCAAATTCTAGTTTTTTAGAAATGGTGTTCAGAGAAATCGATTAGAAAATAGGATAGCTGGACCATTTCGGAAGTTCCGAATGCTTGCAAGTATAAATGCAGATACTGCTGTAGGTGTGCATCTCTCCAAGAACCTGGGGTATAGACAAACCTCACGAATGTGGTACCTGTTGAGCAGCCAGCACATGAATCGTTCCAATCCCAACCCGTATCCCCCGTGCGGTTGTGAGCCATACACTCGTTACCGACGTTTTTAAAGCCATCGCGAACCCAGAGCTTCTTAATTTTCTTGAGCTGAGATTTGGCTGCCAGTTGGTAGAGTGATTCCGATTTTGCATTCTTGGCGTCCACGTAAATTGCTGAGAAAGGTTCCTTACCGGCGTGCTTCGTGGCTTGCAGGATTGTTTTGAAGGGTTTTTCCGCTGTTCCATCACCGGACATCGCCACGCTTTTCCGAGGTGTGGAGTTCGTCTGGAGGTGGTGAGAAAAATTGGATCAATATTCAATTATTATGATCTATCACCGTTGGTTGAATTTCAGCGGCCGTTCACTTTCCGGCAAGTGTAATGGCTAAGAGCACTTACTGGCAACGTTGGGTGGTCTTTTGTTGAGTGCCGAACAGGCGATTGATTTCCGTTTCATCCTTGTTACTACGAGTAGGTTGTGCTTCTTTTGCCATCTCAGTATAGATATCAGTTTCGGCTGCCAACCTCGGATGGTAATCTAACGAGAAGAGATTATATTGTGCGAGAAGAGATTATTAAAAGAAAATTTTAAAGAAAGAAACCACCCAACTGGCTATTAAGAATTGAAACTTTTCATAGTTAGCGTCATACTGTTGAATTTCGCTGTCCAAGCATTCCTGACGATCTTCCGGGTGTTGCATGTGCATCTCCGCCCCCCGTAACGAACGGTTGTGACTGCTTCGATCTGTATAGCTTTATCCAGGTCAGCTGGAAGCGTCTAACCGCAATAAAAGAGCAAAATTAATAAAAGAGCTCCTGATTGAAACAGTCAACCATATAGTGTAGATGATTTGTTTTTCCTCGAACTATTAGAGCTTCCGATCAATGTATTGAAAAAGGTAGAAACTTGATTTAAACAAATAGCAGGCACTGCTCGTACTAATGTATTCGACTAGGTAGAATAAATAGAGAGACTACGGCAATTTAAAGACCTGTTTCCCTTTCAGTAGATAGAATATTTATACGGTTTTACTCGACCGAAAATAATCATAATTCATACACCATAGACAAAAATATTGCGAATGAATAAATTGAGTTCCTGAAGCAAATTGCTTTATATATCGAAAGAAAATATCCAGTAGATATAAAAATTTACCCTTCTGTTTGGGAATAATTCAGCAGTACAATCTTATAGTTTACAATCTTGCCTAAAATAAAAGCACTCAGGGAGCCGAAAGCGATATACGAAGAATAAGTAGAATCATAATAACCTTGTATGGAGAAAAGAACTTAGTTTGGCTTTCTTTCATTTACAATCTTGATTAAAAACAGTATACGGAGTGACGTTTTTGTTTATTCTTATATATTATTATGCTTATTCTTTATATATAGTCATGAATTGTTATGCGCCCGCTCCAAATAGCATGCTAGCATGTTTAGATCTCGTACCGAGGGTATCCATTTTCGCCGCTACAAAGCGGCATGGTCACCGATACAGATAGCAGACGTTTATCAAAGCTGCGTACGCTGGTACACGTTTCGCTCGCAGTAATCTCGTAATTTGCACTACCATATAGTAGGGCCCTCGACTGAAAGAATGCAGAAAAGGAAAGCTATCGTTACCTGAATCCAAGGAGGATGCGTGGCATTTAACGAATAAAACATGCGACCGAAATTTAATAATATATTTTCAGTACAATAAAACACTATCAGTAGTAATCTTAGTCAGTCCTTTCACTACATAATCTTCCTGTTCGTGCTATAAAACATCTAGATCAATCTCTTGTAGTTTCACCACGTATTACACATAATAGTCAAATATTTAAAAAAAAGCTTTTAACGTGGTTTTCACAGTGAAAAACGATATATTAACCATTTGATATTTTTTGCTGACATGGTATTCAGTAATATTTGCCATCACCAGCTTACTCGGTCAAACAACAAAATATACTCCACAAGCGCTTCCGGAACTCGTTCATGCTTCGATTGTGATAAACATTTTTCAATGCATGTTTTAACTGGAGAAAATAGACTTGAAATGAACAAATTTTATTTACTGCATTTAATAATGTAAACAAACTGAATTTTTCATCTCTTTCCGTCTGCTAATGGAATGTATGATGACACACGAAAGAAAAATTGATAGGAGAAAAAGAGATGCTCGATTTGTTTTGCTCTGATTTAGACATATGCACAGGGTTGAACATAAGTTCCACAGCGATCCACAACGTCAAAACGGAATGGAATCGGAACGGAATTTCAGCTTATCTGAGCCCTTACTTTATTTCACTTTGCACGTCCCGTCTTAGGTAGAAGTACCTCCAATATCATTTTTTGGAAAATCAAAATTGAACATGAGATATAAAGATCTGAAAATTGGCTTAAAAAAATTGAAAATTGCCGCAGGGGAGCTGCAAACAAATGTCGTGCTCGTAAAAATAAAAGTCCTACAACGAAAAACAGCGTAAAAATAAGTCCTACAATGAAAAACAATAAGCCGAGAAAAAACGCTCACCATGACACACTTTTTGCCTTATGAATCAGACAACCTTGCTTTAGTATTTTTCTAAAAGTAGTTGTAATTGTGTTCCGGAGTGCAAAGGCTTTTCAAACAGAAACGCGAATGGTATTGTTATATTTAATGGTCAGGTCAGTTCATTCATCTTTTATGAGATTTCCAATATACTGAGGAACTCCCTGTTTAGTAAGATTTTAACCATAAAGTCATTCGCCTACACTGCATAACTACTCCCCGCTGCTCTTTCTGTCATTCCACAACAAATTGCTTCAATACACATAGTTTAAATACTTCTAGAAACGATAGCGCTTTTATATGCTTGCTCCATTGGAACTATACTACTCAACTTTGAAAAAGCTCGATTACAGTTATTTTTCAAAACAGTCAAACTAGTACCAAATACAAATTTACATATTTGTATTTGCTAGTACGCTAATAAAAATCTGCTTTGAATTAGAATAAAATCCCAAAATAAGAGTAAATTTTAGAACAGATTGTGTAATATAGGTTTAAGTAAAGCTTGGCATAAAGTAGTCCCAATTTTAGATAAAATGAACATATGGTCACCAATTACCAAACAATCAAAAATACGAACAAAACGCACAAACACAAATAATTGCATTACAATATCAGGTTAATTTCACGTAATTTATATTCTCTTATCTAATAATTGGATTAGTATATCACACTTTCCCAAGAGAATTTGAGTTACAATGTTTTTTACAATATTTTATGTTTCAGTTTCATCGCCTACTACGATTACAGTCGTGATTTAAATCTCTGAACGTCGAAATATCATGTCAAATTTGCTTTGACAATCTATTCATCAATCTTTTACATTAATAACGTCTTCTTTGAAGAGTTTTTGACATTTGTCAGTTGGTCCAACCAGGGATGCCAAGTGTTTTTCCAAGAAGTCTGTAATAATTTTCGAAAAAGTCTGGAATTGTCTGGATAGCCTAATTTTTTTTGAAAAAGCTTGAGGATTGAATTTGGGGCTGTGAGCTTTCAGCTTCTTGGATTGCTGAAATTTCCAGCAGATGCAAACTCAACAAAATTTATTCGCTTTAGTGAACAAAAACTTTGCCATTTTGTGTTTCCAGCTAATCTAAAAAGTTTTTTTGAAAATCGTAGCTAGAAAAGGTGGTTTAAAAATCAACGATGCATTCTTGTATCTCATTTTGTTATTTTTCAAATTGTCTGAATAAATCTGTACAAATTTTCTGAAATCTGGATCAGAAAAAACATAAATCTGTATGTCTGGATGACGCTTAAAAATCTGGAAGAATCCAGATAAATCTGGAAGGTTGGCACCCCTGTTCTACGGGTACGTTAACATTCTGACTATGAGAGGAAGTAGGAAAGAAAAAAAAATAGCATAGGAAAGAATGTACTTATAAGTGTGTAGTTGCCTGTGTATGTAAATTAGGCGTGGGTGAATAAGACGGATAATCCTGTTTAGCCTCAATAAGACAGATGATCCTGTTACGCCTGTTCTCTTTATTCTACATTAGTTTTCTTGGCATCAATATCGTCTCCTGATTTGTGAGTTGCGCACGCATTTAGCGCTTAAATAGTTTATCATTCCTAAATGGGGCAAACTAATTTTGATTTAAATGAGACAAGATATTGAATTATTACATTGAATGCTGGTAATTATTTCGATTTCTTACATTCCCCTCTCGTAAATCTACCTACTACTTGATTTACCGTTAAAGAATTTATTATACTTTGTTTACATTCTTGATTCAAATTTTCACATTAACCTGGTTCACTCCTTATATATTTTACATTTCATTTAGATGTTAATTATAATCTAGGATTAATTCGTCCTGAAATAGTCGTGTTGGTGTTTTCGGTGTTTTCTTCCATGGGAATAGACGTCTCTTCGCTATTAATTGTACCGTTAGTCCTAGGTAGAAAAACTCTATAAAGAGAACTGCGGAGACTCCATTTTGGATCGATTGGATTCGCGTTTAGCTGTCAAAAAACGAATTCAATCGAACATTGCCTATCCTTATAACATTGGACGTGTTGCCATACAATGCCGGGGTATACGCTGCCAAAAATGCTGTTTTTCTCTCCGCAGTTCTCTTACTAGAGTTTTTCTAGTCCTAGGTGATCCGTCATTTGAGTCTATAGAAGTAACTCGTGTTTGCCGGGCAGCATTCCGGTGAGAATGAAATGTTGTGAGCGAGTCCCAACACGAAGCCAGCAGTTGCCAGCCGAATCCATAGATGTCGTATAAAATCCTGCCGTGCATGATTGTGTCGATAACGAACTTTATTACTCTGCCCATCATGTACAATCCTATTGCTGTCGATGTGATATTTCCTAGCCAGGTTGACCAAGACATAACTCTCGTCCAATATCTCGTAATTGCACTGTCGATTATGTCTCCAGAAACTAATGCTCCGAAGTTAAATCCTTGATCATTAGGTTGTTGTCCAATTAGTATCTTATGAAAGACATTCGTTGCTACTCTGCGATCGCCTTGCTCGTAGATCATATTTCTCATCTTATGAAGACTGTCAGCTTCGTACACGCCGCTTTGCATTAGACTCGGGAGCGGTGTATACGACCAAGTTGTAACAATATCTGATGCCTTCTTTTCTGGTGGTGTAGTGTCCCGTAATCGACCATCAGTTGTATACCATTTTCCACCAAACAAACTTTGCTGGTAGCAATGGTGTACAATCTATCTCGACTCTTCGAGTTTGGAGTATTCTTGCTACAGGTGCCAAAAACATTGATTTGTTGTTGTAATCAACTGGAATTTCTTGAAAACATCGAGCCTCTGCTCTGGGTGTAACATATACTGGTTTGCACTCAATGACGTAAAGTACACTCAAAAAAAGTAAACGTTATGCTTATTGATTTTACACATAGATTTTTGCAATTAACGGAGGCATATAGACACTATTTGCTGGCACATTAACCTAATGTGTGTATTTACAAGAAATATTAATCTTACATTCACATTTCATAACTATTAGGCTGCGTTTACGTAGCGATGTGAATGCATGCATTTGGGATGCAAGCATGTAACGCACATCAGAAATGAAAACTGATGTTTTCTCCAGTGTTTTTCTTGTAGTTCTCGTTTTATTTTTTCTCGTCCGCTACCTGTCAAATTCGCAAAATGTCATCCATATTCGCCAGAATCACCACTCAACAGTGAAAATTTGCTCAAAAAGTTAAAAAGTTTTGCTGGTTCGATTAAAAATGGAAACTGGTCCAGACCGTAAAGCACAAAAGGTTAATTACTATTTCATCAATTATAAAACCTTTGTGAACGTCGTCAAGTACAAGCTCGATGATATGCGGAAGCGTATGGAAACCGAGGAACGTGATGCCACTAGTGCAAGTTTCGTGTCCTTCCTGCGATAAGACTTTTACCGATCTGGAGGCAGACCATATTGTGGCAGTACTGTGGAGGAGTTTCAGCACTACCGAAAAAAGATTCACGCTTACTGTTGGCCAAGTTCAACGAGCAATTACAGCCGCTGTACGATTTGTTAAGACAAGTTGAAGATATCAAGCTTGCTCCGGAAATTCTCGAGCCTGAACCGGTTGATATTGACACTATTAGAGGGTATGGATATAGTATTGTTTTTGTTTAGTATTTTCTTCACATTTTTTTGTTTTAGTATTGCCCAACCAACAGGATTTCAAATGAGCAATGGTCCGGCGAAGCAACGCGAACCAGTGGATTCGCTGTGGAAGAAACCCGTGTTGATGTTACCATTGGTGATTCAGACGCAGTGGAAACCACAACACATCGGAAAGATCGTCCGGTGTGTATGACGGAATCAACTGCTATAAAGATTCCGACGATATTATGTCGGTATTGCAACAGCGCGAGAAGCAAAGCTCTTACAATGCAACGAATGATGCCATCAAGGGGCTAGGTCTCAACAACGGGCCAAGTAGTGACGATGAGAAGGATATTGACAATACAGAGAATCCGCTGTTGAAATTATGGATACCGATTCGGATGACGATATGTCAATGATAACGGTGGTGGGTAGACCACAGCCACTGGATTAGATCAATGACATGCTGATAGCGGAAGTGACTCCACAGGAGAAAGAAACATACATTCAGGTGTATCAAGATCATTTCAGTCATATGTATCATTAGATGGAACGACGAAAAGTAAGTGGCATTAAAAAGTTGAATTTAAAATGCGGCCGTACACACTATTCTGAGAAACTCCTGGAAATGGTACGCATGTTACGTAAGATATGAACGTATATCCGTGAACTATTTATTGTTATTGTTGTTGGGCTGAAAATTATTTTCAGGTCTTTCGTACCTGACCCTGATTCCTGCAGGAGATAAGAAAAAACGCAACAGTTCAATGCTACCGAAGAGATAGTTGTTGATTGCCAAGAGAGATTAAAGCTGCATGTGTATTTAGTTTGATAAACAAAAAAATATAGTTTCTCAGTATTTAACATAAACGTAAATAAACACAAAGAATGCAAGCACTTCTAACTACTCGTATTCGTATTTTATTCATACTCGTTCGATTATTTTTATCGCTGTACGGCAGCCAAACTATCACGTTGGTATGCACTTGATAGAAAGACGCCTGTTCGACTCCTTCATCCATACGGTGTCGTGATGTTCTTACTTATCGTCCCGGCTTTTGGTGATGACCGCAAGCAGCCCCTAACCCTTGCAATTTAGACCTTCAATTAGCTGACGTAGCTGGTAATTGTATTATAGTGTTCAACGATTGCCGATTCGACGGCCACCGTGCAGGTCATGGTCGCTTTATTACTTAGAAGAAAGCGGCCGATACCCTGCTCGAATCCGGAACGTTCCACAGCGGGAGCAAGGTGGTCCGGTTGGCATATTACTCGATCGAATTCGGCTTTGTAAATCTTAACCTGGGACCCAGATCTTAACCTGCTCCCACATGTGCTCGATGGTACGACCCATCTTGGTGTGACCTGTGTGTTCGGCGGGGAAATACGTGCTGTTAATGACGGTTATCGGTCAATGTGGTTCGCAATATCATCCTCCAAATTATGTTTACCGAGACCAGCATAATGCCTCCAATGCCTCCCTGCTTCCTTCGCCAATGCACAATGCCTCCCGCATTCCTTAACCTTCAAATGTTCAATGTCTCCTTCATTCTTTCACCTTCAAGTGTTTTTACGCACAATCGAATGCCCTTAGTTAAGAAGAAGTATAAATTCACGCACCGACCAAAGCATTCATTTCAACGATCATAATCGTTGAGGAATCGGTATTTAAACAACTTATCATCTACCGAATGCCACTGACGGCCAGTGTAATTATATGATTGATTGTTTATGATTCTAGGGAAACCCAACCATTCCGGGTGACCGAAATCGTTACCTATTAAGTTCAGGTAAGCTTCACCCGAGGCTTCATCACCTACTGAATCAATAGGAAGACTTATCCCGCAATCGATGATCATGTTCGGTTCTGAAGTTACCGACATATGTGGATATTTATCCTTATCCATAGGCCAGTAATTGTTTAATCATCCACCAATGTTTGATAGTGTGATTCAGCATATGCCAGTGACATCGTGTTTTCCATCTAGCGGCGATTGGTCGACATTTCATAGGTTCCCAGTGTTCCGATGCTCATCATTCGTTGTTTTGAGATGTTCGATCCACTTATCTGTAATTGTCATACCCAGAAGGCAGTCGAATCCAACACCACCTTCATCAGTGGGTCGACAAAGCACCACGTCCTATGCAAATGTGATCACATTGGGATTCAATATGTGCAAGAACTCGTTCTCCGTGGCTAAATAAAACAAAGCTTCGATGTCAACATTCAAATTACCGGAGAACCCTTCGTCGATATCACGTGAGTGGTACAACATTGAGTTTTACTCGTCATGCCGCGAGCGAAGGACCTCCTATCTGTTCAAACAAAATTTTATTATTTTTTCTGTAGAAAGTTGTAAATTTTTCAAAGCAATAACTTACTCTAATTAAAAAAAAACAGCTGTCCCATAAAGTGTGTTCGTCTCGAGAACCACCGAGGAAGTAGTACGAATTATTTCCATCAAACTGGTTCCATCCGTCGTGAGTGTTGTTGATGGCATGTGAATGAGCCACATTCAGCAGCACGAAGAGACCCTGCCCATGTGCTTTATCAACCATATATTTCAACTCCTCTGGTGTGCCATAGTGGCTACTGTCAACGAAGAAACTTGTCATCTGATGGCCAAAACTGGCATAATAGGCATGCTCCATGATGACTATCACCTGAATGGTGTTGTACTTGAGATCTTTGATCCTAGATACAATGTTATCAGCCAAGTTTATATATGTTCCAACACCAAGTTCTTCAGTGGCAATGGCTACGCGGTATTTTGATATACGGAGCACTCGGGGTTTGGCCGATATTCTCTACCCATGGCGATAGTCGATCTACTAGCTGACATCTTATAGCACAGATCCCGCCAGCGTTCGGAGGTAGGATTAGCTCCCATTTGCCAAATGGAAGTTGTTTGTACGGAGAGGCTTTCCATTGCCAGTTATCTGCGTAAGCAAAAACACGTTAGAAACTTTTGGAAGCTTTAAAATAAATATACGCACTAAAATCACCGGCGAAGTAAAGCTACTGCGCTCCTGGAGCCCATTCACGAGCCTCTATACTGTTGTTAGGAGCGATATACAATCCACAGTACCTGTAACGTTGAGTGAACTCTTCCATGCCACCTTCCGGTTGCCTTAGTTTAGTCAACCAATTACGAAGTTCTTTATTTCTAAAAATAATACAAATAAAATCAATTATTATCAAAGTCACATTCATTGTTAGCGACGGTATGAGAGAAAAACGTCGCGCGCAGCACCGGCGAGCGTTGTTTTCGTTGCATAATAAAAAGTGAACTGTAAAAGGATCATAAAACAATCATACATAGCCTCATATTTTTTATTGGTCCAACTGGAGGCATGGACGTAGGATGCTAGGAGCGAAGGTAGAGATTTCCAAACGCGACCGATTCATATCGCATGAACATGTGTTTGTGGATTTCCGGTTGATACTGCGTTTATAAGTTTATTATTAAATACACCGGGGTGTTTTCATGTTTATGTAACCGCGGGCTTTGGTGTGCGTGGATGATCGCGATGGTCTTAAGCTTTTTTATGTTAATATACTGAGTGATGAAAAAAGTGAGATTCCCCATATCACTAGAGTCCCTGGTTGTGTCACCAAGTACCGTGTTGTATAGTGGATATGCTGCCACTATACGCATAACTGCTATGGGATTCCCTATACACATGGGACAATTATGCGTAGAGCGGCAGTATGAGCGTCGTTTTTTAATTGGTCCAACTAAAGACATGAACCTAAGCTGCTATGACCGAAGGTACCGATTGACGATCGCGCGAATGGTGGGTTAATGCTTAAGACCGCGTTTGCAAATATATAAGTGCTAAAACGTTTACTTAATTACTGAGCGTTTGTTCGTTCGGAATGAAAGAAATTGTGAGTGTATATGAGAGAATGCGCAATTGATTGTGTTAGTGAACGATAGTATGAGTCTAATTTAAGTTTTTTTATTCCCTTATGATCAGCTAGGGCCGAGGGTGGTGGCTAGTGGGTTCCATACATCTTTGACCTGACCGACGAAGCTATGGTGCCTTGAGCACAGGTAACAAGGCCTTCATTAAAATAAGTTCTGCGTTTGAGATGTACTTCCCCCAGTTGCCAGACGAATACATTTGAAAAAAAAAGCGTTTGAAGTTTGTAGCACGCTTGGAGTTTACCTAAACATGATAGGAAAGAATTGAAAATACAATTAGGTATTCTGTTCGCCTTTCGTTGTCTGTTATATCATTTTAATTCAATAACAAAATTTCGAAATCTTAAAAATTCTACAGTGGTGTATTATGCTTTTCACCGAAGATTACCACGCGACGGAATCGACTCAAAATAGTAAAAGAATTAAAACATACCATTTTGACTGAATCCGCAAAATTTTGAACAAATATCATGCAGAATATAGGGCATGTTGGCCAGGAATTAGACATTCATGAATTTATTCATCCCCACTACCTGCGGGGGAAAATTGGAAAGTATTTGTTTCTATTTTGGTACCCATTTCATTTATTGATATCCCGCCCATTGAGGGGCTTTTTATTCCCCACTCGATTTTTTAAATTTTTAAGTTTCTTTTTGGGTCAAAACCAAAGTCGTTCGTAAGCTGTTCGTATAATGATCAATTTAAATTATAATAGGTTAAAAATTTAAAATGACAGTTTCGCAATCTTGTTTTTGCTAATTTTCAGTGATAACCACAGTAACCACCAAAAATCAAAATAAATTTAAAAATATTTTCAAACAACTTTTCATGTTCCCTCTAAACAAGGTCCTAGCTAGAGTCTGTGGTATTATATGGCGATTTCGCTTGAACCTGAAACTGAGTCAGGTTCTAACCCCAACCGCTGTCAGTTCATACATTTTGACAGCAGTTGGGGTTAGGAACTGACTCAGTTTCGCCTCAAACAAAACCCACAATAGAGTCCCGTACGGAGGAATGCGCAACACTGCCTAAAATGATGCCCTCTTCTTTGTTCCTGGCACCCACAGTTTTTGCTGTAACTTTGAGTGACTTTAACCGCGTTACACAGTGGAGTGAATTGAAAACCTACTGTTTTGTGGCTCATAGCACTTTATTTATGATACTATTATACGTAATTTAAGTAAGCATGCGTCAAAACTATTAGTGGTAGTAAACAGAGACAGCCTATAAAACGTGGTATTGATGACGTAGATGCTACCATTCGTCCAAAAAAACTGTCACACATATGAGCACAGAGGCAGTTTTAGTTTTAACGCATGCTAGGACCTTCCTATACAAGGAATTAGTAGCACCCGTCGCGCGTTGCTGCGACACTCTGCGAAATAGGAGGAAAACACAATTTGTTCCAAAGCGCCATCTGGCGGGCAGATAATCTCCAACTAATAGCACACAAACACGCCCCATACCAAATACCTACTGTGTGCAAATTTTTATGGAAATCGGTTAAGCCGTTTGGGAGTCTATAAATCATATACATACAAACATTGACTTTTATATATATAGATAGATAGATAGAGATAGATAGATAGAGATAGATAGATAGAGATAGATAGATAGATAGATAGATAGATATAGATAGATATAGATAGATATAGATAGATATAGATAGATAGATATAGATAGATATAGATAGATAGATAGATAGATAGATAGATAGATAGATAGATAGATAGATAGATAGATAGATATATAGATAGATAGATAGATAGATAGATAGATAGATAGATAGATAGATAGATAGATAGATAGACAGATAGATAGATAGATAGATAGATAGATAGATAGATAGATAGATAGATAGATAGATAGATAGATAGATAGATAGATAGATAGATAGATAGATAGATAGATAGATAGATAGACAGATAGATAGATAGATAGATAGATAGATAGATAGATAGATAGATAGATAGATAGATAGATAGATAGATAGATAGATAGATAGATAGATAGATAGATAGATAGATAGATAGATAGATAGATAGATAGATAGATAGATAGATAGATAGATAGATAGATAGATAGATAGATAGATAGATAGATAGATAGATAGATAGATAGATAGATAGATAGATAGATAGATAGATAGATAGATAGATAGATAGATAGATAGATAGATAGATAGATAGATAGATAGATAGATAGATAGATAGATAGATAGATAGATAGATAGATAGATAGATAGATAGATAGATAGATAGATAGATAGATAGATAGATAGATAGATAGATAGATAGATAGATAGATAGATAGATAGATAGATAGATAGATAGATAGATAGATAGATAGATAGATAGATAGATAGATAGATAGATAGATAGATAGATAGATAGATAGATAGATAGATAGATAGATAGACTGGGGCAGCAGGGACAGGAAGGACAGGAGTCTAGGGGCCTAACGAACCCCCCCCCCCCCCCACAGCCCTACTGCGAGTTGGGGTCTTTTGCTAGGATATGGTGGGGCTAAGATTGGGCTCTTCTGAACCTCTAAAAAAAGCCATAACTCCGAAAGCAGTCTGTGCCGCTTCTGCTAAGATCCTAAGATTCCAATAATCTAAGATCTGGGCAATAAAAGCACTCTAGCCCAACCGGAGTGCCAACCGGCACATCAGGATCGACGCCAGTAACATCTTGATTATGGTATACTGGCCATGGCGAACGGCAACGGACAGGACACGGATGACGAAAAGGATGGCGACTTAGGGCTGACAGGCGTGCTGTTCTACTCCCTGAGTAAGGAAGGATGAAACCGACTTGAAATGGCGAGTGGGCTAACAGCATGGCTGCCTCCGTTCCAACAAAACCCTGGCAGGTCTCCGGGTACGTTCGAAACTCGCCATCATTTGGTTGGTGGTACTAGGTTCGGTTGAAGCATTCCCGATTTACGCCGATCCGGCTCTGAACACTACTCCCCATGAGAGATGGTGTCAACCCTTGCATGACCTCACTGCTGCTTTTCGGCAGCATAGATAATCATGGGATCGCGAGAGGCGACTATGTGCAGCGAGTGGAGATAGCGCCCCGGAGTTGGGACCCAATAAAATAAAATGGAGAAACAACAAGCAACCGATATAAATGGAGCAGGCACGGCAAATCCGTTTGCCAGAGGTGGGTTGGTGAGGTCACCGCCACCAATAGTAGCTGAAGTCACCCAGCAAGAGCAGGAGGAGGGGAAGCCGAAGCAACAGCAGCAACAAAAACAGCCGGAGCAGAGCGGAAGGAGCTACACCCCACAAACGCCAAAGGTAGTGGTAGCGAGGCACTTGGTGGAGGAGCTCCACAAGTTCGTGGACATGAGAAACAATGTCCACAAAGACATTAAGGAGATGGTCATCAAAATCCGGAAGGCGCTACTGTCTGCCGTGAAAGAGTACGATACGGCAATGCAGAGGGCAGATTCAGCTGAGCGAGCATCCGCGTCGGCTAAGGCCACTATCCTTCTAGCCCCTCCGAAACAGGGTAAGGAGAGGCAGATTGGAGTGGAGAACACGCCAGTTCCCATAACTCCAAAGAGGACAAGATCCTCGCCAGGAGAAGAAAGACCAGGCGGGTCAAAGAGGCAGACGCTCGAGGATGCTGTTGCTGCCGAAGAAAAGGAAGCCACCTTACAGGGTGAAAGCTGGAGCACCGTTGTAGGTCGGAAGGAGAAACGCGGGAAACAGCAAAAAAAGAAGGAGGAGCGAAAAGGGGAGCAGAAGAGGAAATCAGAACCCTCGGCTCGTCAGAAGGCGCCTAAGGGAGAAGCCGTGCTCGTCAAAGCAAATGACGAGACTACGTACGCAGCACTGCTCAAAAAGGTCAGAGAGGACCCGGAGCTGAAAGATTTGGGGGAAAACGTGTTAAGAGTCAGGCGTACCCAAAAAAATGAGATGCTCCTCGAGCTTAAGAAGAATACTATGACTAGTAGCTCTGCCTTGCAGGAGACTATAACTAAATCAATGGGTGGAAAGGCAGAAGTTAAAGCCTTAAGCCCGGAGATGGTAATCGTGTGCAAAGACCTCGACGAAATAACGACGGAAGACGAGCTGAGAGGTGCTATGAAGCAGCAGTGCAAACTGGGCGAGGTGCACATGACGATCCGGTTAAGGAAGGGATACGGAGGAACGCAGATAGCGATGATACGTTTACCGGTAACCGCTGCAGACAAGGCACTGGAGGTAGGTAAGGTTACAGTTGGATGGTCGAGATGCCTACTGAGAGCCGCCCCACGAGTAAACAAACAAGCAGAGAAATGCTTCAAATGTTTAGGCTTTGGACATTTAGCAGGGGCTTGCAAAGGCCCGGACAGATCCGGGATGTGCTGGAAATGCGGAGAGATGGGCCATCTTGCGAGAGACTGTACGCAGAGGCCGAAGTGCTTGCTTTGCACCCCAGCGGAAGGAAACGACCATCAGACGGGTGGCTTTAAATGCCCAGCGTACAAGAAGGCGACTGCAGGCCAACGGTGATGGAGATGACCCAGATAAACTTGAATCACTGTGATACCGCACAGCAACTGTTGTGGCAGTCTACGACAGAAACTATGTGCGATGTCGCTTTGATCGCAGAGCCTTATCAAGTCCCCCCTAATAACGGTAACTGGGTGGCGGATAGATCAGGAACCGCAGCGATACAAGTAATGGGAAGATTCCCTATCCAAGAAGTGGTAGAACGTTCCTATGAGGGTTTCGTGATAGCCAAAATCAACGGCATCTTCGTATGTAGCTGTTACGCTCCCCCAAGGTGGACAGTAGAGCAGTTCAGCCTAATGCTGGAGCAGTTAACCGAGCAGTTGATCGATCGGAAGCCGGTAGTCATTGGTGGTGACTTCAACGCCTGGGCTGTGGAATGGGGCAGTAGAGTAACCAACACAAGAGGGTGTATCCTGCAGGAAGCTCTAGCGAAGTTAGACGTACGATTGTGCAATGAAGGCTCTGTTAGTACATTTCGGAGAGACGGGAGGGAGTCCATCATAGACGTCACATTCTGTAGTCCCTCATTGACGGTGAACATGGATTGGAGAGTATGCGAAACGTATACGCATAGTGACCACCAGGAGATTCGCTACCGTATCGGCCAACGGAACCCCGCGGCAGTACAGAGAAGGGTGACCGGCGAACGAAAGTGGAAGACGAAAGCCTTCAACAAAGACCTCTTTGTTGAGGCACTTCGGCCGAACGGCGGGACCGAGAACGTGGATGCGGCTGACCTAACAAGAAGGATTGTGGCGGCTTGTGACGCCACAATGCCGCGAAAACTGGAACCACGCAACAAACGGCGTCCAGCTTACTGGTGGAACGAGACGCTTAGTACGTTACGCGCTGCTTGTCTCAGAGCCAGAAGGCGGGCCCAAAGAGCAAGGTCGGAACCAGATAGAGAAGAGCATAAGGCATCGTTTCGGGAAGCTAGGGCCGCTCTAAAACGGGAGATCAGACTTAGCAAGTCAGAGTGCCACAAGGAGCTATGCCGAGAAGTAGACGCCAATCCCTGGAGTGACGCATACCGAGTCGTGATGGCGAAAATGAAGGGTCCGACGACGCCAGCCGAAATGTGTCCGAGCAAGCTGAAGATAATCGTCGAGGGTCTTTTCCCGAAGCACGATCCGACTATATGGCCACCGTCACCGCACGGCGAGAAAGAAGGAACAAACATGGATCGGCAAGTGACTAACGACGAGCTAGTAGAAGCATCGAAGCGCCTAAAACCAAAGAAAGCCCCTGGTCCGGATGGAATACCAAACGTGGTACTGAAAGCTGCGATCCTGGCATATCCGGACATGTTCAGGATAGTGATGCAGAAGTGCCTAAATGAAGGCAACTTCCCCGAAATGTGGAAGGTCCAGAAGCTGGTGTTGCTGCCGAAGCCAGGGAAGCCACCTGGCGACCCGACCTCGTACAGACCCATATGCCTGCTGGATACACTCGGAAAACTCCTGGAAAGGATCATTCTTAACAGGTTGACGAAATTCACGGAAGGTGAGCGCGGACTGTCCAAGATGCAGTTTGGTTTCCGCAAAGGAGCATCGACAGTGGATGCAATTCGGATAGTGCTCGAGAGTGCCGAGAAGTCATCTAAACAGAAGCGAAGAGGAGATCGATACTGCGCTGTGGTCACGATAGATGTGAAGAACGCGTTCAACAGTGCCAGCTGGGAAGCCATCGCTGCAGCGCTGCATAGAATGAGGGTTTCCGACTATCTGTGCCAGATCCTGAAGAGCTACTTTCAGAGCAGAGTGCTACTGTACGAGACGAGCGAAGGACAGAAGTCATTGCGTGTCACAGCGGGCGTTCCTCAGGGCTCCATTCTCGGTCCAACCCTTTGGAACGGGATGTACGATGGGGTGTTAACGCTGCAGCTGCCTAGGAAAGTGAAAATCGTAGGTTTCGCGGACGACGTGTCACTAACGGTGATGGGTGAGACACTTGAAGAAGTGGAGGTGTCGGTGACGGAGACAATAGACGCGATCGAGAGCTGGATGAACGGGGTCAAGCTGCAAATAGCTCACCACAAGACGGAGGTGTTGTTGGTCAGTAACTGCAGATCGGTCCAACGGATGCAGATCGACGTCGGAGGGCACGTGATTGCATCGAAACGTGCATTGAAGCAATTGGGAGTTATAATCGACGACCGGTTCAGCTTCAACAACCACGTTGATTACGCCTGTGAAAAGTCGGCGAAGGCAACGAACGCAATAGCGAGAATCATGCCAAACGTCGGCGGTCCGAGAAGCAGCACGAGACGTCTGCTATCTACTGTTTCGTCATCGATACTCCGATATGGGGTTCCTGCCTGGAGTGCTGCGCTGAAAACCAAGCGGAACCGTGAAAAGCTAAACAGGACATTCCGACTGATGGCCGTACGAGTCGCGAGTGCCTACATAACAATATCGTCGGAGGCAGTATGCGTTATCGCCGGGATGATCCCCATCTGCATTACCCTGGCGGAGGACGTGGAATGCTATCAGCGGAGAAATGCACGTAACGCTAGGAGACAGGTTCGAGCGGACTCGTTGGCTAAATGGCAACAGGAGTGGGACAACGCGGAGAAAGGAAGGTGGACCCACCGACTCATCCCAAATGTATCGGCCTGGGTACATAGGAAGCATGGAGAGGTGAACTTCCATTTGACGCAGTTTTTGTCCGGGCACGGATGCTTCCGGAAGTACTTGCATCGGTTTGGACATGCTTCGTCACCCCTTTGCCCGGGTTGTGCGACCGTGCAGGAGACACCGGAACACGTGGTCTTCGAATGCCCTAGATTCGAAGAAGTTCGTAGGGGTATACCTGGTATGACAGTGGACAATATCGTCGAAGAGATGTGCCGTGACGAACATACCTGGGACGCTGTCAACAGAGTGGTCTCGAGCATACTCTCCGAGTTGCAGAGGAAGTGGCGTAGAGACCAACAAGAAACCGCAAATCGGGTTTCGAGAGAAATTCCGTCGCCGGGGAACTCTCCAACTGTGTAGACTAGGTCCACCGCCGGGGACCAGTTGAGTAGTGCGTGATGTAGCACCGAGTTGGGTCGTCGGGGCGCCTGGGAACCGGCCGTCAAGCTTCACCGGAATCGCTGAACCGACCTCGACATCCTTCCGGGTAGCTCGTGAGTAGGCTATATCCACCGCCGGGGATTGGACCGAATAGACCGCGTCGCAGAGCTAGCAGTGGGTCGTTGGGGCGCCGGTGAACCGGAAGTTACGCTCCAACCGGAATCGCCGGATAGACCTCAGCACCTACTGTATGGCCCGCTAAGTAGGCTAGTTCCACCGCCGGGGACTAGATCGAGTAGATCGGGCGAAACGGAACGAGAGGAAGCCAAAGAGCTCATGAAATTGTGGTGCTAAAACAAAAGAAGAATCGGTACCGGGGGAGCCTCCTTCGCCGGGGAACTCTCCGTCGGCGTAAGCTAGATCCACCGCCGGGGACTAGACTGAGTAGACCGCGACGAAATACCACCAGTCGCCGGTCGTCGAGGCATCAGCGAACCGGACGCTCTGCTCCACCGGAATCGCCGAACTGACCTCGACATCTGGTTGGTTGGCTCGGTTTCGGGAGAACTTTTCTCGCCGGGGAATTCTCCGTCGGAGTAGGCTAGGTCCATCGTCGGGGACTAGACCGAGTAGTTCGCGAACAAGTCTGGTGCTCAAAGAGTAAACGGCGTTGAATGGTGCGAGAAGGGAGTTGCGGTGCTAACCGGCACAAGCGAGCCGCAGGGCTCGGTGAATTAGACAGTCAGAAGTTTGCCGCTCAGACTGTACTCGTAGGGGAGGAGTACTAAGCCTCGACTCACAGCCAGCTTTCCGACTGCCATGCAGAGCTTGCCAGTCTGTGTGGATGGTAGAGAATTGGTGGTGTGTAGAGGAGTGGGGCTGTCACCCTACGGAAGAAACGAACTAGTAAGTAGTTGAATTAGAGTGCGTGCTATGCACATAATTTAATAACAAAATTTCGAAATCTTAAAAATTCTACAGTGGTGTATTATGGTTTTCACCGAAGTTTACCATGCGACGAAATCGATTCAAAATAGTAAAAGAATTGAAAACATACCATTTTGTCTGAATCCGCAAAATCTGGAACCAATATCAGCCAAAATATAAGATGTTCATATACTGATCAATTTAAATAATTTTTTTTAACTATCGCGGAATCGAATAGATTAAATATTTAAAATGACAGTTTCGCAATCTTGTTTTTCGCCAATTTTCAATGATAACCACAGTAACAACTCAAGATAAAAATATTTTCAAACAACTTTTTATAACAGAGAACAGACATCCATGATCGAACAAAAGATGGGTGGGTAATGTCTGCGACATAACCGGAGAGATGTAGAATACATAAGGAACACGTTCTTCAAACATGTTGATACTCATTGGAATTTTCGGACAAAAGGTGATTTGGGCGAGGAATATTTCAAATTGTTCTTTACAAAAATGATGGTGGTCCTAAAAAGGACCGGTTTTGTTGGCGTTGTTGGCCTTGGTGAGGGAGATGGCTAACGATGAAATTAATTGTTAGCATGAGGAAGTCGCGTAGTACTGGCCAATGGAAGAACAGATAATAATTGATTCCTGAAAATCAATTTTTCTTTATTCATGTAAATTATACATACTTACAAATCTAATAGAAGATTCCTGGTCATATTTCTGAATCATTAGTGCGAACATTGTGTAATTTGGTTAAGTACAATGAAAGTTACAAACTTTCCAAACTCGACCTTCTGTTCCTTCAGAAATATTGAAATGGGGTGTCTATATTAAAGCGTTAGTCGTGGTCACAATAAAAAAAGATGGGTGGGTAATGTCTGTCACATAACCGGAGCGTCGTGATTTCAATTCGAGACGTTAATTTAAATCTAATAATATTCAACAAAATCACGTTTGAATGGGAAATTTTCAAATAATTCTCTATGGTAATAATGGTGGTTCTGAAAAGAACCTTTGGTATCGGCGTTGGTGTTGATGGTGATGCGCTGGATCGTTGGATATTTTTGGCATGATAGTTACGTGCCTGGCGAACTGTTTTGTAGCCTCGAACAAAACGACAAGACTGGCTTCTTCGGGTACCATTACGGCTGAACTTTATAAGCTTAGCTCGACTTTGAAATCCTGCACAATCTCACGAATCAGACACTGGTAGAGCCATTTTGTTTGCTACTAGCACGGAGCTGCACAAAAAAATTATTTAATGCAGTTAGTTCACAGAGGCTGCCAAAAAGCTTGAATAGAAGCATGCGACTTCAACATTTCTCTTAAACACATGCAACAACACATTCGTTTTGGTAATACTGATAATAACAGTAGAAAGGAATGGAAAAACAGTGCACGAAATGAGCGAGAGGATAATATAATTTTTTGTTCCGTGTGCAAGCTTCTTCTTTCCACACAACGTATTATGTTGATTGTTGAAAATTTGTTACACACCTTAAAATGAAAGTTTCAGTTTAACTCTCACTAGAACACAATTGATTGGTCCTGAAAAGAACCGTTGCTTTTATTATAATTTACGCCCACTCCCAGCGGACACTGTGAGCCAGTTTGATTTCTTTTGCGAGAAAGTTACGCACTTGGCGCACTATTTTGTATCCTCAAACAAACCGACCAAGTAGGCATCACTGGCTTCGTTACGGCTGAGTTTTGTAAGCGTAGCTCGACTTTGAAGTAATACACAACCTTACGAACCAGACGCTGGAATGTTAGCCAGCGGATTAGTTTCTTTGTTGCCCTTTATTTGGGGCGAAATACTGGCATGGCAACAGTTCCTGATCGGTAGTTGGTTGCGATAGGCCACCAGTAGCTGGGGCACTTTTGCGGACCGTCATCATTGCCAACTGTTTTCCTCCGGTGGACTGGCTGCTTGCTAGCGCTTGAACGAATACGAATGATGAGAAAAACCGACCGACCAATATTCATATATGAAAACACGAGAAAGCACTACTATCACTCTCTCGCTCGTTTTCGTGCCATTCCTGTGCCTTTCCTTTCCGTTCGGCTACCAATACTAGCATAACCAAAACGAATATTCTGTCTTTCCATCGCCTTCAATCTAGTGGCCAGTGCTAGCAAACTTGTATGTTCAGTTTTTCAATAACAACATTCCAACAATATTTTCAAAGAATGTTGCAGATTTGAAAAGAAGGAAGGAAAAGATTTTCACAAATTTAAATTCTTTTTTTTTTTTTTTTTATTCATTTCGTTTATTTGATAGGCACAAATGCGTTAGCTTGGCGGTGCCAAATGCTTTTGTTTTTACATTTTGGATATCTTAAAACTAGGAGGTTACAATGTTGAAATATTTTTTTTTACAAAGGAAAAGAAAGTTTACAGCTATCTTAAGACTAGAAATAAGATTCAATATACAAAAGAGGGCCAAAAGATTTTTTTATGAAAAAAATTTAAAACAAGGGATTCACTTTGATATACAAGAGGGGGAGTAATAGTATTTTACGAAATATTTTACGGTTATCTTAAAACTAACAATATAGTTTAGTACACAAAAGGGGGAACAAATATTTATGAGAAATTTCACAGAAATCTTAAAACTAGGGATTCAATTCTATTTACAAGATGGAGGACAAGAGTTTCAATAAAGAGTAAAAATTATAGCTATCTTAAAACTAGGAATACAGAATACTAATTTGAATTTTTTAACTAAAACTTATGCTTGGTCAAGATATTCAAAGGGTGGCTTATTTCCGCATCAGTGTAGCAGCAGTTGTATCAAAGACAGGGGAGAGACAGGGAAAGAAGAGCAAAACTTGCAACTTTCGCTCGAACGGCGGGGGGGGGGGGGGGGGGGAGGGAGATCAGCGTATCAAATTTGCGCCTCAGTCTAGTAAGTCGTCGAGTACCGGATTGGCGGATGGTATTCTTCGGACCCGCGGGGAATCCTTCAAAAGTCATCGGACCTCGAGTCGCTCTCGCTTCAGTTTCCTTCTATGCAGGCGTAGTGGTAAGGGCGACGGCGGTTACATAGTGGCACTCTGGAGCTGATCGGTTCCACAAGGCAGGAGGAAACTCTAAAAACGAGAAATAAAAGAGAGGGGCTAAATTGGGATATTTATCGTTTTTATGAAGGTATAAATAAGGGACATATAGGGGAAATCACGAGTTGCCAGCATATCTCGGACTGGTACATTGGGTGGTCTACCTCGGGCCCGAAGGGATTCCTTTAACTGAGACCTGGCGTCACAATACCCGGCGCACACCCAGACAACGTGTTCGATGTCGTGATAGCCCTCGTCACAAGCGCACAGACTACTCTCCGCAAGCCCAATACGCCGCAAATGCGCATCCATGGTGTAGTGATTGGACATAAGTCGGGACATTACACGAATAAAATCCCGACCCACATCCATCCCCCCGAACCAAGGCTTCGTTGATACCTTTGGGATAATCGAATGTAGCCATCGTCCAAGTTCCCCATTGCTCCACGAGGTTTGCCAACTGTTGAGCGTCCTCTGACGACAAATACTAAAAAATTCATTGAAGCAGATTGGTCTTTCGTATATGTCACCATTTAATGCGCCCACCTTTGCTAATGAGTCGGCCTTTTCATTGCCCGGGATAGAACAATGAGAGGGGACCCAAACAAAGGTAATCTTATAAGATTTTTCAGATAACGTACACAAGGACTCCTGTATCTTCCCCAGAAAATACGGTAATTGCTTTTTAGATTTAAATTCTTTTGTCTTATTTGTTAGCGGTGATACTGGCCATGGGATGGTGGGGCAACACCCACATTCGTTTGTTATGATGGTATTAGCAGCATAAAGGAATGGAAAAGCAGTGCACGAAAACGAGCGAGAGAGGATAATTTAAATTCTCTTTCTTTCTTTCCACACATCGTATTTCTTATATAGCTTTCTGAAAATTATTTGTTATACACCATAAAATGTAAATTTCAGTTTAACTTTTATTAGAACACAATTAATTGGTCCTGTAAAGAACCGTTTATTGTTTTATTGCGGGAGCATAATTCAGACGCACTCCCCGCGGACACGGTGAGCTAGAAAGCACTATTTTGCATTCTCGAACAAACCGACCAAGTAGGCATCGTTGGCTTCTCGGGCCATCATTACGACTGAGCTTTGTAAGCGTAGCTCGACTTTGCAGTCCTGCACAATCTCACGACCCAGACGCTGGAACGATAGCCTACTCTGTTGCCCTTTAGTTGGGGCGAAATTCTTGCAGGGCGACAGTTCCGATGAGTCACCAGTAGCTGGGGCACTTTTTCCGTCCGTCGCTATTGCTAACTGCTTTCCTTCGGTGGACTGGCTGCTTGCTAGTGCTTGAACGAATACGAATGATGAGAAAAACCGAACGACCAATATTCATATACGAGAAAGCACTACTATCGCTCTCTCGCTCGTTTTCGTGCCATTCCTGCGCCTTTCCTTTCCGTTCGGCTACCAATACTAGCATAACCAAAACGAATATTCTGTCTTTCCATCGCCTTCAATCTAGTGGCCAATGCTAGCAAACTTGCATGTTCAGTTTTTCAATAACAACATTCAAACAATATTTTCAAAGAATGTTGCAGATTTGAAAAGAAGGAAGGAAAAGATTTTCACAAATTTAAATTCTTTCGTGTTATTTGTTAGCGCTGATAAAGGCTATTTAGTTTGCTACTAGCAAGGAGCTGCACAAACAAATCGATTTATGCAGTTAATCAACGGAGGCTGCCAAAAAGTTCGAATAAAAGCATGCGACTAGTGTACTTTGCACGTTCTATATTTTATCAATACTAGAGAGGATCAATAAAATAATTCAAATTGTAATAGCGACATGCAATTGTGGCAACACTGGTCATGAGATGGTGGGGGAACACGCACATTCGTTTTAGTTATGATGGTAGTAGCAGCAGAAAGGAATGGAAAAGCAGTGCACGAAAACGAGCGAGAGAAGATAATTTAAATTCTCTTTCTTTCTTTCCACACATCGTATTTCTTATATTGCTTTCTGAAAATTATTTGTTATACACCATAAAATGTAAATTTCAGTTTAACTCTTATTAGAACACAATTAATTGGTCCTGTAAAGAACCGTTTATTGTTTTATTGCGGGAGCATAATTCAGACGCACTCCCCGCGGACACGGTGAGCTAGAAAGCACTATTTTGCATTCTCGAACAAACCGACCAAGTAGGCATCGTTGGCTTCTCGGGGCATCATTACGACTGAGCTTTGTAAGCGTAGCTCGACTTTGCAGTCCTGCACAATCTCACGACCCAGACGCTGGAACGATAGCCTACTCTGTTGCCCTTTAGTTGGGGCGAAATTCTTGCAGGGCGACAGTTCCGATGAGTCACCAGTAGCTGGGGCACTTTTTCCGCCGTCGTCATCGCCGACTGCTTTTCTTCGGTGGACTGGCTGCTTGCTAGTGCTTGAACGAATACGAATGATGAGAAAAACCGACCGACAGATATTTATATAATCGCGCTAATATGCACTACTATCGCTTTCTCGCTCGTTCTCGTGCCGTGCATGAGCCTTTCCTTTCCGTCCGGCTTCTAATGGCCTAACCAAAGGAATATGCCGTCTTTCCCCCACCAAGTGCTCTCGTCAAGCAACCCAATGCGAATAACCATACGAACAAACATGTAATGGACCTATATATAAACTTTTCATTATTTTATTGTTCGGTTGGTCTACCATAACGACGGCTCTGTGCGGGATGGGCTGAAAATTTTCACTTTTCCGAGTCGTTTTCGAAAGATTTTTCAAAACACATTTTTTTTGTTATTAGTACATGTTATACATACTTCAAATTTTAATACAGCATAGAGGAACATATTTGCAACAAATTGGTCTAAAAATCAAATCATTCTGTTAAGTATGATAAAAGTTATTAACGTTCAAAATCTGACGCGGCGCCGCAGCCGATATTTTGAAACGGGACCCCTATATTGAAACCTTAAATGTATTCTACATTAAAAATATTTAAAAAACGTGTGTAAAAATTTGAATTAATATACGTTAAACACTAGCGCCGCCACACAAACCTATCCCAACTATCCTTCAAATCCATTCCGGAACCGGTTCGAAATCCTGAATGGATTCAGTATGGAATCTTACTCAAAGAAAACAGCCGATTCCGACACTATCGGTTGATGCATTTGAGCTGAAATTCATGCTGGAAGTCCGAACCGGCTCTGGACTAGTTTGACTGGGTAGAGGAATAACCGCTGTCAATTCAGTCGAACTCAGCCAGAAAAAACATGACGACAATAGCGCACCTGGTTTGGATATCCCAACTACCTTCGAAACTGTTAGAGATTTTACACAAGTTGAATGCTGAAGGTGGACGTCTGTTCTCTGTGTTTTTATGTTCTAAAGTAGGTAAAATCTCCTAGAACACAGTTTGGTCGGTGAGTTACGAGGTTTTTTTTTATTTTCCGGGAAATTCCGCAAAATTGTTTACTAGGAAGTGATACATTTCAGAAAACGGTTTTCCGGGAAATGACACATTAGCGAGATCGCGGGCGTGAGTATGATCATGGATTGGTCACATCCGGAAGTCCCTTCCCTCGGTTATAGTAGCCTAGACTCATGCCTTCAGTTGAACCAATAAAGGAATGTCGCTCATATCCACTAGACAACACCTTCCATAGCGACATGACCGGGAACTCTAATGATATGGAGAAACTTTCTTCTGGTATCTGAACCCGTACACTGAAAATTAAGCATCAGATTCACGGTCCGCGCGATCATTCAAGAACACACGCGAATATGCGAATAACCACACGGTTATAAAATCGAATTCCTCCACGCGAAGTTACATATACGCTAGCACACGCGACAAACATGTTAAAATACAAACTCTTAAGCCCTTCGTGATCGTCTACGCACACCTACGCCCGCAATCGCGCAAGCTTGATAATATGCCAGTAATAAGGTGAACGTTTTAGTACTTACCAAGTTACAAACGCGAACCTAAAAACGCTCGTGTTCGCACGATCATCTTTGCCCTCCGTCCTAGTACAGAGAACAGACATCCATGATCGAACGAAAATATTTAAAAAATGTGTGTAAACATTTGAATTAATATACGATAACCACTAACGCCGCCACACCAACCTATCCCAACTAACCGTCAAATCCATTCCGGAACCGGTTCGAAATCCTGAACGGATTCAGTATGGAATCTTGCTCAAAGAAAACAACCGATTCCGACTCTATCGGTTGATGCATTTGAGCTGGAATTAATGCTGGAAGTCCGAACCGGTTCCGGACTAGTTTGACAGGGTAGAGGAATAACCGCTGTCAATTCTGTCGAACTCAGCCACAAAAAACATGACGACAGTAGCGCACCTGTTTTGGATATCCCAACTACCTTCGAAACCGTTAGAGATTTTACACAAGTTGAATGCTGAAGATGGACGTCTGTTATCTGTGGTCCTAGCAACTTAGGTCCATACATTCAGTTGGACAAATCAAAAAATATCGCTCATATCCACTAAATAACACGTTCCATGGCGACATGACGGAACTCTAGTGAAATGGTAGAACTCTCTTTCTTCTAGTATCTGAACCGTACACCAAAAATTAAGTACATATCAGATTAATGGCCCGCGCGCAATCGTCCAAGAACACACGCGAATATGCGAAAGGGCATACGGTTATAAAATAGAATTTATACAAAAGGAAGTTACATACGCGTTAGCACACGAGACATACAAACGTACACTCGCGATGATATATGCGATCGCGGAATCCCTAAGCCTACACATATCTGAACTTTACAGTGAATATCACATTCATAATCACGGCTCGCTGCAATAGGCCTTAAGCAGTGTTTTAGTGGGTGACATTACCGGTCTCGTCTGCAATTGTAGTGAATGATTCTGACGGGGAGCCCTTCCGAGATTCTAGCTCAACAGCTCCTGTAGAAACACCCGAGAAAAAAAAATTCTCGTTTCAGATAACTTAAAAGAACTCAAATCCCTTATGACCATGATTGGCGAAAAACTTTTCAACCGATTTCATGTTTTTTTTATTTGTTCGTAATTTAACTGCCGTGTCCTTGAACGATTTTATTTTTTCGTCTAAATTTTCATATCAATGTCATGATTTTTTTAAAAAAAAATTTCGGGCGAAAGTAGTAGCTTTCTTGAAAAAAATCATCTCCAATTGCAAAAAAAAGTTGTTTTTTTTAATGACTCATTCAAAGGCAAGTCCCTTCTTTTTCGGGAGTTGTTCTACTGGAGCTGTATAGCTAGGTTCTTGGAAGAGCTCTCCGTCAGGATCACACACTACAATTACAGACAAGACAGGCAACGTCGCCAACTAAAATAAACGAGCGTTTGTACGTTAACGTTAACGCTTTTCGCCTAGTGCACAGGTGGTTCAAAAAAACGAGTATCAGTATTTGCACCCTATCTATCGACTCATCAAAATACTATCCAGGACCTACAAGCTGCCCCAGCAGCATCCTCGTACACTACTATCGAGATGAAATACAATCAACGTCGCATAACAAATTGTCGGGTTTTTCGGAAATCATAGTCTACGGATTGGTATTCCGTGAAATGATGTACATCTCCCCGATCCATTCGTATTATATACAAAATAATATCAATGTGCAGAAATATAATCTTACCTTAATGATTTGTTCTATTCCAATTTTCGACTGTTCCAATTTATCTTCGTTAGCGGTTTTGACATCCTCGGGAACTTTCGTGCAATAAACGGAAGAAGCCTCGATAAGTCCCTTCAACAAAAGATATACAATGCATGCCCCAGAATTGGTAAGAATCGCACAGCCAGACGGCCGTTCGTCGCCGGTAAGGTGGCTCTGCGAATAACTCATTGTTGCTAGATCAGCTGCAAACCTGTCAAGTGTGGTCTTCAGTTTCTTCGCTGCAGACAATGTACGCTTGTCTTGGTCTTATTAGGTAGGTTATAGTCGCTTCGAGGAGACCGAATTTCCTTGGCCACACGTTTGACAAACTCAAATTCCTTCTCCAGTACCAGGCACGTAGCCAGAGGGGGGGCTAGGGGGCTAAAGCCCCTCCCGAAATTTTTCAAAAATAAATTAAAAAAACCGGCGACTTTTAACAAAATTTGTTACTCAATTGGTTTGAACAAATTATTGAGAAAAAGTTGAAGAAGGTATTTCTAACCACCAAAGGCAATGAACACGAAATTCAGTGTGCTTTATGCTTTTACTCGAGCCAGTGCGAAGCGAACGACAAAAATAGTAACTTTTATATTGTGTGCCTTGTCTGAAGAATAAAAGAAACTGTTACTATAATTGTTGCTGTAGTAATCTGTCGAGATCAGTGAGTAGCAGAAGCAAAAAGTGGTGCTCCAGCCAAATACGGTGATTAAAAAATTATTGATGATTCGCATAGGACCGAGCATTCATAATGTGGAACATTTCCTGAAGGTGTAAATGGAGGTTAGACTTTCGGAAGCCGCCTTTATCGAGTTCTACCATGTCAGGCTTTACGCGCTCAACAAATTAGCCCAGACGAAACCCATTTATTTCGAACAACTTAAAACACATGGTTGTGTGTGACAATGCTATAATTAAGATACTTTTATATATGGACGATGAGAAAATCAATGTTCCCCCCCCCCCCCCCCCCAAGACATAGTTGGCGAGGAAAAAAATGTTTCCTCGACTCGTAAACAGGTTTTCACGTGCAATGACTAAACGCTTGCGCGAGATCTGCTAGACAACCATTTAAACTCATTATAATATTTTTATTGTTTGCAGAAGGAAATATAAAAAAGACCCACGGTCCTGTTTGTTATTTTTAAATGATAAGGTTTTGAATTGCACACAAATTTGAATTTCTGTATTAGGTCAGTGCACACTGTGCACTC
Source organism: Topomyia yanbarensis (assembly GCF_030247195.1). Taxonomy (NCBI): domain Eukaryota; kingdom Metazoa; phylum Arthropoda; class Insecta; order Diptera; family Culicidae; genus Topomyia; species Topomyia yanbarensis. The sequence continues at coordinate 140,249,741 of NC_080672.1, read as the reverse complement.
TGTACTCTGTACTGTGCTACACAAAAAGTATTTCAATTTGTCTGAGAACAATTCAGCCGAGAACAGTTTTTGTTTTGCATCATTTTAACGAAATACCATTTTTATTGACGTTTGCTTTTATTTTTACGAGGAATTCGTTCCGTACAAATCACACTGTTAATCCGTAAATCCGTGATATCAGCAACAAACGTGTTAAATTTTTTTTTTTAAAGTGGACGGATCAAAAAGTGGCAAAACAATAGGCAATCACGAAGAGCGACTAAAATGTTGGGACTGATTGAATCTATAAGCCAATAAGTTGGGATAAGTGTTTTGATTTCATGTCTTCAGTATGTGACAGTCTTTCGTTCTGTTTTTGCTCGTCATGGAATAAAATGAGAGAGATAATCTTAAATAAGAGAGAAAAGAGAGAAAAAAATTAAAGGGTTGTGTACAGGACACGACCACGGCGACATTAAAAATGTAGCTTTTTTCAAGAGCGTGCAAATGAATTTTATCTATCACACATATCGACTCACGTTCTTGCTCACTCTCCTGTTTTCATATGTTACAATTTGCTATACACCCTCCCCATTAAAACATAATTTATTGAAGGTCATTTAACGGTAATCTATTATGACAATTAATCAAGTATCTCATTAGCTGATTGGCATTATTTTGCTGATCCATCTAGTAAAAATAGGCTGGAAATTAGAAAACAAAAAGTTCTCCTGGGAATGTGATTGTTTCCGATGCAATTACACTCAAGTTTTTTTTTACGCAGGGAATACAGGCCGCGTAAATGAAAACCACGTTAATCTCAAAAAATGCGTAAATGAAAACCGCGTAAATTTCAAAATCCGCGTAAAAAATACCGCGCAAAAAAAAACGCGTAAAAACCTGAGTGCACTCTCCTACATAAAATATTACGCTGCTGAACAGTGCATTAACTACGGAAGCACGTTGTCAGATGCCTTACTGATAAAAAAACATATAACCGAAATATGAAACATATGAAAACCAATAGGCTCTTTACCCTACGCAGCTACAAAGCGCCGTAAACATGGATTAACAAGTTACAACGCACACGCATGCATAACAAATCAATATATTTTTTTCAAACGCAACACTCTTAAGCAGCACACACCGTATTGAATTAAATCCAAACCACCCCGTCCACCCACTTTGCAAATCATTCTGTGACACCATGCTGGTACCCGACAAATCCGCACACGGCCACCGCTGCCGAAAATGCATAGCGTCTACCGCTTATTGTAGTGCCATGATCTTACCCGTTCGACATAAGAAAAAAACTGATTCAAACGTGTACGCGTCACCTCTATTTATAAACTAACCGTATATGGTTTAGTCACTTAGGTGCGAGTGTGTGCAAATGCCAACGTTGCCGAAAATCGATAGCGCTTATTGCATCGCCCGGAGACGATGTTGCTCGCATGGGATAAGAGCAACAACTGATTTAAACGGACATGCGTCGCTTCTATTTATGACTTTTCGTGTGTGATTGAGCCAATAAGGTGCCCTCTATGGACGGCTGTGTCTGAGAAATCTGCCTCACGAATGGTAATTTTCCCATTTTCGTGAACTTTTTAATTTTATCAATTTCCAAAAGTCTACTTTTATTGGGGAGATATTAAATTATTACCAATATTTAAGTTAGGTGTTTCTGAATCGGTTGGTGTATGAATGATTAAAATCCATCAAGTAATATCGGAGTTATAAGCGTGCAAACCTTACATAGTTTCGTTACATGGGAGATAGTTTAGATTTTAGAATGACACCTAGCCCCAGATAGTGGAGTAAGACATTTTTAATGTCAAAAAAACAACCAATCGAAATCGACTCAAGATCACTCTTCTATCTTTTCTATACTCTAAACAGTGCTTTCGGAATTGCGCTCTGATCTTACATTTCGTCTTTGTTATCCGTACAACTTTGATGCGTTAGGTGCAACAAACTTTAATTGAAACTTTTTTACAAATAGTGGTTAAACAAACCTGTAATCAAACAAACATTACAACATTCTTCAAGAAGTCATATATCTCTTCCAATCTTGATGATGATTGTAAAAAAAATCAAGAGCTAAGTATTTTTATTCAAAAACGAACCAATTACTGAGCAGATTAGCGTCCACATATTTGTTTAACAAATTCACAAAAAGTTTTACAAAAGTTTCACAGGAAACGGACAATTTGCTGTAATTTAAAAACAGACAAAGCCTCTTTGGCAAATTAGACGTAAGTGCGATGTGTTCTCTCCCATGTGTCGGAAGCAAGTGATGTTGAAATTATTAAGCTCACCTATCGTTATAGTTTCTAGTTATTTTGGTGGTGTCATCAATGTTATATTTACCAAATTTTACGTAAATTAGAAGCATTCACTAATCAGTGCTAAGTAGTTTTCTTTGGATTAGTGAACAAGTTCTTAGCAGTTTCGCTCAGTTGCTTAAATTCTGGGTAGATTCCATTAGTAGATTAAATCATTGAAATATATATTTTACATTGTCCAAAAACCCATGAATTCCGAAATAAAACCTTCAAATGTTCAATTATAATATTTACTTAATCTAGGTAATCTTCTCAAGTTCCAACGGTTTTGCAAGATTGCTGAAAGTCAATAGAGCTAAGGTTCTTATTCTTGATTTGTAGTGAAATCAGTAGTTTTTTGCATTCACTTTACATTTTGACTTTTACTATAGTTTCAGTGATCTAGGAAAATCATTCTACGATATTTTTAATTCGCAAGTCCAATGATATAAAAAGTATCTCAGAAGAATCTACTCAAATAGATAAATAGATAGTTATTCTCAGTTGCCTGATAATATTGTCGAAGATAGTCTTTAACCCATTCCCCACGAGAGTCAAATGAAAAAAACATGTGTTTTTCCCAGGGTTGTTATGATTACGACATGATCAGTATCATTTAAATAAAAAAATTCACAAAGTTGAGTTAACGTAAACTTCGGATGAAGTCACATAACTAGTAATAGTAGCAAGACGCCCGATCATGAAAATAGGAGTTGAACCTATTTTCCGCATCTACAAATCGCCAGCCTTATCAGAAGATTTGAAGCAAATTTAAACTTGGTTTTCACACTGATATATTCCTATCCATGGAGACAACCTTGACGTTTGTTTCGTTCTCCTGATTAGCAAATGCGTGTAAAGTTTCGTGAGACGGGTTTTTGGATATTTTTCTACTCATTCCAATTCTCGACAAACATATGATTACGGCCTAAAAGCCAACTGTCAAAATCCACTTTGAATGGAAATTCTGGACAAACCGTTTCACGCCAATCACAGATGTGGGTAGTGAATGAAAGAGAAAAGTTTTCTCTTTCATAAACTGTTGTGAACTGTGTTCGACTAGTAACGGTTTGTCTGGAATTTCCATTCAAAGTGGATTTTGACAGTTGGCTTTTAGGCCGTAATCATATGTTTGTCGAGAATTTTGCTTCTTCTACACCTTGTAAACTAGTCTAGAATGCGTAGTATTTTCAAGCAGCCCTAAATACTTTGAACTCTTGAATATTCATTTTTGTAACTAGAGAAATTTCTAACTTGTAAATTAATAATAATCAAATTTAATTAGTCGATAGCCTTTCTTGTAACAGACAACATATTTTTAGGGTTTTTTTAGTGTCTATTGTCTTAGTTTTGGAATTGTTTTCACTAATAACTTTTCATAATTACGTTCAGTTTCCGATGACTATCTCAAGTCATCAGATAATAATTTACACATTTATTCAATAATTTTCAAGCCCCTCCCGAAGCAAAATCCTGGCTACGGGCCTGTCCAGTACCTCATTATGCCAGCTCCGGATACGGTGCAACACAAATACTGGCAATATAATGGGTATCGGCACAAGGCAACATCTGATACAATTCCTCCGTGATAAACAATTTCAAGCCAAGGTTCAGACAGGTATACAACGATCTTCTAGTGGAAGCCTTAGCTTCTTCCGAGCCGGACTGTAACACGGGTTTAAGACACTCCAGGTACACGTCGCACAGATCGTTTATCCAAAGCGTTTGTGGCCAGGGCAAACTCGTAATTTTAAAGGCACTTGTTCGAGGTATCGATGCAGTTGGATAGCCGCGATAGGATCCAGAGGCTCTCCGAGCCGGTCTGCAATGTGAGGATGAAAAACTGACTAAAATGTTCTTTTGTTTATCGACTGCGATAGTCGTAAAAAATATACTCTTGCTTACGAAAGAAAGAGCAAAACAAACACCTTTCAGCCAACAATTTGACAGATAATATGTCAAAAGTGCAATAATAGCCAACCCTTTGAATAACAGGGTTGTGATTTTTCCGCATCGTTATGCGTTACATACCTGCATTTGCGGTAGATGTAAGCAAACATTGCAAAAACTAAAAATTGGCTATTTTCAACAATTTCCTCTTTAAAATGCTAAACATTTTATGCCAATCCTGTTTAAATATATCCAAAAATCGATTTCATTGAAATCCCAGTTTAAAAATAGTGTTTTTCCAAGAAAACCAAATACATGCATTTTATGCATAGTTTACGTAAACGCACCCTTAGGCACATAAAACCCCATTCTATAGCAATATGCACATATAACTTACATGTGTGCATACATAGTTTATACCTGGGAGGGAGAAACAGACACTACACACGAAGTGTAAATAAAAGCACTTGTCACGAAGCAAGAAAACTTCCGACAGTAAAAATCGATCAAGGTGGGCGACGCTTAAATGAGCAAATTTCTTTTTGCGTGTCATTGATGCAAGCGTGTGACCGGCACATGACTTCAATCGTGTGATGGAAATAGAGCTAGGGACAGTATAAAATCAGTGAAAATTTTTTTCCGGGTGCTTTACATTGATTCGAAGATAAAGTCAAACGACAGATTGGTTCCAGTATTCGAGTGAAAAGGAACACATTTCGGAACGATGTGTCTCACCTTCTATTTTAAAAATAAGATGTTTGTGCCGTTCTTTTCCTTCATTCTACCACATTTTCCTAAAAATTTTCTTGCACTGATTATTAAAAACCGTTATTAAATTGAAGCTGAAAATAGAATTTAATTTTATAAAAATTAAACTAACAGAATCCTTGAATAAGGAATCTCGCCGGTAGAGGCACGTTTATCTGATTTGTGAAATGTCGACCACCATTGAATAAGAGAAATGTACCGGTTTATTTTCCAAATGTAAAAAAGAATCTGCAAAAAAGTTCTTATTTATTTAATGTTACATTCGAGTGTAATTTACGATTGACGGCTCCACCTCATATCCCATAGAAACATGTGACGTTATTTTCTTCCTAAGCTGTTCATTTATTGAAATTCATCTGACGACTGGTTGAAAAATATCTATTTGTCCTTTTCACTTCAAAGCATGATATTTTTTAAACAAAATGCCTGCAAATCGCTTAAGTGGTTAAGGTTCAAAAAATATTGCCTATTCTGAAAGTACATACTGACGAAAATATCTGTGCGAAATTTCATCCAAATCGGAGCACTAGAACCACTGAGAACTGGGGCGACATTATGGAACCATTTCGAATCAACTTTTTCATACAAGCTTGCATACAATAAACCTTTCGTTTCGAGATGCGTAATGCCACCCCTGACTTGTGTAAGAAATAAAACTGTCGCTTTGAAATGACAACAGCAAGTAGCAACTTGCCACTGGCTGGCGCTTCGATCGGCCAGCAATCGCTATACGGGACTTGTGTGCGAACTTGGATACAATGGTGACTCACGCATGCGAACCTGTATGCGATGGTGATTTTCAACGTATTTTTATTTAAATGTTTACACAGGCTTTTCGGAAAAGTTTGTTCTAGCTTATATGTCTGTTCTCTGTGCTAGAACTACAGCCGTTCGAAGCGCGTTGGTTCCATCCTCGTATGTAGTTAACACAAAACTTTGAACGCAATTATCTGAGAATGGAGTTTCTTGAAAAGGACCGTTGCGGTGAACATGACATCTCAAAAACTACTCAACCGATTTTCATAAATTTTGTTTTAAATTGTTCGTATTTATATTCTCGTGTACTTGAATGGTTCTTTTTTTATTATTTTTTTTTGATTTTTTGTAATATTTTATTTTTAATTTTGAACACCTAAAACATAAATTTTGTTATCAACACAGTTTTTTATTTTTTTAATGCCGAATTATTTTTTTAATGCCGAAACCGTTCAAGTACACCAGAATACATTTTTTTATAAAAGCTTACTTACTTTTTCGATTTAAGTTGAGCGGTTCGTCTGGGAGAGTGTTCACCGTAAGCCGCTGCGAAAAAATGCGCTTCGGTCACAGCAGTGGCCTGTTCATATAAAGTTGTGACAAAATTATAAAAATTGGTTTATGTGGCTAAAAATCGGGTTTTTAACTAATTTTGGGTCGCTGAATCCATTTCTGATATCAGTTTTGAAATTCCATAATTCTTTTTTCGACTACTTTTATATAAACCTATTTGAAGGCGTTGGACGTTAAAGGGTTAATATACACGTTAATAACAGAAGTGAATCACATCGGATGACAGAAATGGTTGACAACCAGGTAAAACTTACTAATTTTTCAGTAGTATGATGTTCTGTAGGCAATCAATTTGTAAGAAGATTTATGAACTACAGGGCGTCTCCATACGGGTATTTTCAAAAACATAGACATAACACCTTCGGCGCAAAAATGCGTAAGATGAGACTTTTATATGTTGGAACTACACTAAATTTTGAGTCAGATTGATAAGTGACCCATGGGAGACCATCTCAAAAATTGGAAGACGTATAAAGATAAATTACTGAACTGACATTGGATTTCTCAATTAATTTTTCTTGGTGCAGGACAGACGTGGATCATTTTTGTGCAAAAAGCTCACATCTATAGTTTAGCATATGTGACCTGTGATTTCTTAGGTCACAATATCGTCGCTTTGGTCACTGAGCCCAGCTTGTATATATTTGTAAATATTGTTATTTTTTTTTGTCGTATAAATAAATAACAGTGTACGGTTTGACGACGCCTGTTCTTTGTTTATACTTTGAAATTATTGTTCGTAAATGTCTAAGTAGAATTTAAACGTCAAACCATTACTACTCCGTGCTTGCATGTTTGAGTCGCGTTTAAATTCTGCTTAATAGCCCAGGTTGGTGTCAAATGTAGGTTTCGTTATTTATTTGTTCAGAGATTTATTTATTTATTTATTTATTTATTTATTTATTTATCTATTTATATTTGTTATTTTTTTGCTTGTTTATTTATTATTCATTTTGTTATTATATTCGTTATAATTGTTCATTATAAAAAAAATCAAGGAAACAAGTACCGCACGTTTAGCATGTCAATACATTATAGCATATTTTGTGACACCAACCAAAACGATAAAAATTTTGTAAATGTCAACCGTCATCGTTCTGTCACCGCATCATCATCGTCATCAAATGCGGGGTGACAGGGTGCGAGGCGCGGAGGGTATGTGTTGGAAAGTGGACAGGGCAATGATAAAATCCACCGCCAAAACAGAATGCGGTCTCTAATAGTTAACCGGCCCGGAGGAGTGAAGACCCGCAGCAGCGATAGTCACCGACCACAAAGTGACCGCGCGTTTCGTTGAAAGTTTTCGGTATTTGTGCCAGTCGATCCTTAGGATCTAATTTCCCGCCGTTCAGAACCGCCACACGAACGCAAAGTTTTGTTCGGCCAGTCGAGTGGGATAAGTGTGGTTACCGGTTTTTATAGTACTACAGAAGTACGAGTACGTCGCGAGTGCAACAAAAGGTCAGTGTTTGGCGAAGTCAAAGAACGCCGTTGAAGACACCATTCTCTAAGTACCGGTAGGGTTTTGGTGGTAGTGACCGTAAAAGCTAAACATCCCACTCGACTTAGTGTTAGACACTCGTGTTTTAAAAGTGCGCATTGTACCACTCCCCGGGCCCCGTAGTGAAACGCAGGCCTCCGCTACGAATAGGCCGAGTTGCTGCTTCATCTGGAGTCCCCCGTCGCCATCGTCCGTCTGTTCCTGAACCACCCTCGAAGCCCATCCCGCATCCAGCATGAAGAAAGTCGACCAACGATCATCACGGCCACAACGGTATCGCCAAGAGAAAGTTTTCGTCGAATAAAAGTGCGCAAGTAAAAATTCAAAAAAAATATTTTCTGTTTCTTTTTCAAAAGAATAACTAATAATAAATTAAAAGTGTAAGGTCTCTATATACAAGTTGTGTCGTCCATTTTGTTTACAGTGCATTCCTTTAGGTACTTGTTTCCGCCGAAAATTAATTACGATTCGCTCAGTGACCATAGTGTGGGAAGAAAAGTCCGCCCAGTGTGAATTTCTCCAGGAGACCGTAGTGAAACGACCCTAATAGCTGGTGAGTACAGTGTGGCCCCACCACCACAAGTAAACGTTACGACACCGTTACGTAACACATATTCATTCATCTTTCCAAAGAACTCAAAATAATTCCAATCGGCCGTGTAGTTCTTGAGATATCATTTGAAGCTCTAAGGTACTAACAAATTTAATGAATGGAATTGAACAGAAACCCTCAGTTTTCATCCGATTGTGGTAACATTTGGAGATACTTTTATTCAAACTGGGAGAAAAATAAAATAAATATTTTGAAAAGATTTACAAGACATTCATTTTTGGGGTTTTGTCACTCGTCGTGCCACTGTGCGGGGACGCGGCCATAATGCCGATAATTTGCAATATTTTTTTTCATGCAACTTGTTTTTATTTTCTTCGATAGTATGACTAACAAATTGCCTTTTGCTTTTCCAAATAAAACTTACATGACTCTTTTAAAAAATCACGAACTTAAGTATATGAACTGATAGCAATTTGGGTTGTAAACAGAATCAGTTTCTACGTCTAGAAAAAACGTCATATACACTTTTAGGCTGTGGACCATTTGGCGAACTTTTTTCACTTTTGATTGAAATTTAACAGTTCCAACCACAAGAGCGACCCATTCCAAATGTTGACCAATGGATAGGTATTTGGAATTGACAGCTGTAAAAACAGCTTTAAATTATGTCACTCACAGCTTTGGAACTTAAATATCCACTAATGAAATAGCCGAAAAAACATATGACATAACATGTTTTCGTTTTCATATTTGCCCTTTATTTTCTACTGAAAAATATCGACAACCTAAATAAAGTACAGAAAACTGTTTCCACCTTTCTTTTCACATCCTCCAAACAACAATTATTTAACTGTCGAACTGTCAATTTCAACCATGCTATACAACAGGGTTATTTTGCAAATAACTTTCGAAGTGTAAGTTTTTAACTAATAAATAAAAATAGAATATTTTAATGAATCGGATCATCTGATTAAGCTATGAGCACCCAAACACTAAAAATATTATGTCGATGTCAAACCTCATGTCGAAGTAACTTTGTTCATATTTATTTGCATGAATCTAGGCCTACGTTGATGATTTTCATTTTTTGAGTACACCCTCAAAAGAAACTTTAAACTGGGGCATCGCCAAATCTGACGAGTAAAGTGTCACTCATTCTAAAATTGTTTAATGAGCCACAAATTTTTAAAACTCTTCACACGATTTTCGTCATTATTACTTGTCTTTACTATAGATATGAAAATAGATTTTAATTCACATGTTTTAAATACAGGGGGCGGGCATAGCGTGGTAGGTAAATCCATTGCCTTGTACGTTGCTAACCTGGGTTTCGATTCCCAACCCCGCACATAGGGTTAGAGATTTTTCCAAAAGAAATTTCTCTAACCCGAAAAGAGGCGAATGACCCTAAGGTTGAAATCTATATAATAAAAATCAAAAAAAAAAAAGATTTTAATACAAAGATGATATAAATTATTTTAAAACAAAAAAATATTTTTAAATTATCAAAAAACCTGCGTCACAAAATATTATTTTTATTCTACATTCCCATTTCTTGGATCAGAGAACATTTACAGCGTTGTCTCATTTCCATAATTACATAACAAGCATAAAATATACGTTAGGAATAGTTCATTGAGCATTTAAGCGACGATACAGAATTACATAATTCAAACATCATAACGACTTTTTAAGATTAATAAAAATCCAAGTGAAAAAGACGCTTTTGTTGAATCCTTCCACTAGTTGTTTTTATAGTGATTAGTTGCTCCTTATGTTCAAAAACTGTCGTTCTGTCTGGTAATTTGATTATTCTATTGAAATGTAAAGATTATTTGAAATATTCATATAATCTATGCGTTTTAAATATTTTACATTATAGCAAGATCGCAGTATTGTCTTAAAATGATGCTCGAAGCGCTTGAACGCATCCAAATTCTTATTCAACATTGAATACATAGAAATACAATATATTTGATGATGGCAATACGGATTCCCGAAAAAATCATCTGGTTAATGTGAATAAGATTTTAAAATCACAGCAAAACTTTGACAATATTTAACTATTTTGCCCAATCTAGACAAAAAATCAAGGAAACTTATTGTTCGTAAACATTTTCAAGCAAGAATACGATAACAATACTTTCCTTTCCTCGATGTTCACTTCTTTGTGGCTCGGAGTGACAGTTTCGTTCTGGCTGGCTATGACGTTCAAATTTATTGAGTCTGTTTCTCCCTCCCAGGTTTATACAGTTGACACATAGAAGGTATGTGTGCGCGTGATAACAATAGCATTTCTACTTCATATGAATTTTAAGCGGTTTGAAGCAAATAGAATTATTTTTTGGATTTTTTTCAGTGTACTTCACCAGCTACAACCACTGTGTATCCCGTATGGTTTCCATAAGCGCCTTGTCCAGCTTACACATCTCTACCATCACAGATTGGTAAACGTCGTCCAATTTTTGACCAATGTAGTTCTCCACAAATGTAATCTTGGAGTTGAAAGATGTGAATAAATTGTTGTTGGCTCCTGTTGTCGGTTTTCTGGTAAACGGCGATCTAATGTCGGATAACTCCATAATCAGAATTCTCGGGTGATCCGTTTTGAAATCAGTATGTCCGCATATAAGTGTTTTCCTCTTTCGTTTTAATCGAATTTAGATGCTTTTCTGATATTGTACTGTTTACTACGGCTTCTCCTATTGATTTTATCTGATTGCTTTTAGTCTTATTTACAACTCCTTCGAATATGACTTCGAATTCGCTGTCTTCACATCGTCGATTCATATCGATGTCCCAGGTTAAATATCCTTCTTCAGCATCTAAACAACGTCCATGAGTGTAAGGACAAGTTAGATCTCCTTTCAGATTGATTTGATTGTTTTCGATGTCCACTGTGGCTGTATAGTCATGAAGTGATATAGCATATTCGTAGTAGACCAAAGCTCCTGTCCAGGTATAAAACTTAGTTCTGTAGACGCCTCCGCCACATGAGCTTCCAAATGTGCTTCCTACTATTAATTCCTGACCTCTAGTAGTACTATTTAATTTTAATTCTTGAATTGCCACGTTGTCCGCCAATATCACAGTTCCACTCATGTGTGTCTTACGGCATTCTTCAGATGTGAACCCCTTAACTATGTACACATAGCCGTGCTCGTAATCTGAAGTATGTGAATGTATTCCGCAATGACGAATAGATCTCCTTATTATTACCTTGCATTGAAACACCTTTGCTTCAATTCGTGAATTCCTTTGAAGCATTTGAATTCTAAGCACCGTCGTTGTTAGATTATTTGTTGGTGGTATGCAAGATGCTACGTCCATCAGAGAGTAAGTGGTCATGTTCACTTCAATATTTGCACCGTCGTAAGCAATCAATCCGTGAGTTGCTGCGCCCAAAACGCTGCTTCCCATAAGTAATAGCGAAAAAATTATGAGCTGCATTAAACTTATGTGATGCATGGTATTCGTCTTCCATTGGATCTTTCTCCTTAATTCCTCCTTTTGGGTGTAGTCTACCTGTACTTTAACATTAACGGTGTCTGCCGATAGCTTGTGGCCATACCATGTAGCTGGTTGGATTCGTTGTATTTTCCTTTTTGGTGCATAGTTTTCCTTGTTATCCTTAGGCTTAATTATGATGCTGCTGTTGTCTTTTATTACGTGATGTAGTCCATTAAATGAAACATCTGAATTGACGTCTTGTGTTGGTGGTTTCTCCGGTTTGCGTATGTTCAATACAGCTATTATTACTGCTGGTTTCAACCGATGCGGAACGTACTTGGCCGTCTTTGTCTTTGACGACTTCTATAACTCTTCCCTTTAACCATAGACCCCAAGGTATAGTGTTATCAGTTATTAGCACTATATCGTCAATGTTAATGGGTACAACTTTATTCAACCATTTTTACCTTGCAATTAATGTGGGTATATATTCTCTTTTGAATCGATCCCAAAATCGTTTACTATAATGGTTAACTAGCCGCCATTGTGTGATGTTATTATCATCCAAATTTTGTGGTGGGATGTACTCACCAGCCCTTCCAATAAGAAAGTGGAATGGAGTCAGTACTTCGTCTTCAATATTATTACCTGGTAAGTGCGCTAGTGGACGACTATTCAAAATAAATTCCACTTGTATTAACGCGGATCGTAATGTCTCGGGGTAGGGTGTTTTTTCAGGTTCCATCATTTGGTATAGATTGTCCTTAATAATGAGTCGTTCCCAGACTACTCCAAAATGCGGTGCTGCTGGTGGATTAAACGTCCAATCAATCTCCAATTTATTAACGTTCATTTATTTCGTTTAGTAGGGACTTTAGTTCCTTTTTTGCTCCTACGAAGTTAGTACCGTTATCGCTGAATAAATGCTTAATATTTCCACAACGATTTTGAAAGTTTTTTAGGCACATCAAGAAGTGATCCGTATTTAATTTCTCAGCCATCTCGATATGTATAGCTCTTGTCGTCATGCAAGTGAAGATTACTTCCCATCGTTTTTCTACCGAACGTCGTACCAAAACTTCAACCGAACCAAAGTAGCCTACTCCAGTGTTTGTAAATGGGTAAGCGTATAAATCCAACCATGCTGCTGGTAGTGGTGCCATTTGAGGTATCATTGGTTTTGCTTTCCTTATGATACATTTAGGGCACTTCGTTTTTACCTTGTTGAGGACAGTACGCATATTTATTATATAGTATCGTAACTGTAATGCTCCAAGCACTATATTATGTCCTTGATGTAAATATCTTTGATGATATTGAGAAACTATTGTATACCGTGATGCTCTGCTGGTAAGATGATAGGATGTCTGGATGATATTGGCAGATCCTTAGCATTTTCTAGGCAGCCTCCGCCTCTTAAAATGTTGTACTCATCTAGTCTTGGAGTCAGGGTTAATAAAAGTCGTGTGCTATTTTCATTGATATGACCTAGTAATTCGATAATCTCTTTCGAAAAATTATCTAATTGTATCTTGCGAATTACTACTCGTTCTGCCAGTTGTCTATCTTTGTATGTAATTTGACGATTAAATGTTACTGTGTGACCAGCATTAGCTTTCTTTGTATTGATTTTGTACTGCAGCCAACTGATATATTTTTTTACTATACATATATGGTGAATCAATCTTGTCCAACTAGAATATCGCTCAATTCCAATGTGCCATGGGTGCATTTGGTGAATCCAACCACAAGTTTCATTTCTTCCTTTGTTTCCATATGAGATTTGTTTGCTGGCCATTCATTTTTTGGTTTCTTCAGAAATGGTGTTCCTCTTAACCATATTGAAGGTTTAATAATTCTTTTGTTGCCTCATCTGCCGGGTTCAGTTTTGTAGGTACATATCGCCACTGATCTACCTTGGTGTTTTTTAAAATTTCAGCAATTCGATGAGTGACGAATATTTTATATTTCCAGTTCTTTGGTCGCAACCAGGCTAATAGGTTTTCCGAGTCTGTCCAGAATGTAACTTTGCCGATGTTTATACATTGTTCTTCTAATACCGTATTAGTTAATATCGATCCTAAAAGAGCTGCTTGTAATTCCATTTTAGGAATAGAAAGTTGATGGATTGGTCCTACCGTTGCCTTTGTTGCTAATATACGTACGTATATCTTCTCATTTACTTTGCTACGCAAGTATACTACTGCAGCACATATGCCTTCCTGGACACAGGATCATCGGTCACCTTATTAGACGAAAAAGTTGCTGATGCATTAGAACTGGAAGGGCGAGTCGATCCACTTACATTAAAATGGACACAAGATTACTCAAAAGCATGCATTGGCAAACGTGTTAAATTCTGGATAAGGGGCATGAAAAAACCACTAATGGCTCGGAATAGAGTGATTTAAGCCTTCCGACTCAAACCTTGGATGCCAACAAAATCAAGGACGATTACTCGTATCTAGTATATGAGACAAGATATTGAATTATTACATTGAATGCTGGTAATTATTTCGATTTCTTACAATGTCCAAAATGAAAGTGAATAAAAGTAAGTGTTCCGCTCTTAAATTAATCAAGAATAATAATCAAAATAAGTTTTCCTTTTAAGCTAATGAATAATAGCAATAAAAGTTTTGTTTTCAAACTAAGAGTATGCGTATGGTTGTTTTTTGCTAAGAGTGAAAAACTCTTATTTATCTTATTTATTAACATTTTTTCTGTGTGTAGCGAAGGGTAACATCCGTTTGTTGAGGAACTTCTTTTACTTTCCACTTGACGTTGTTTTTCTTGCCACAGGAACAGATTCCTTGCCAAATCATAACTTCTTCGCGAACCCATTCGCGAAAAATTTGAGCCACGAAATTTGTTTGAAATCGGCTTTCATCAGCACCTGGTCGAACACAATTGACAATACAGTGAAGACCAGATTTTATCAGCACCCCATTTTTAATGTAGAATACATTTAAGGTTTCAATATAGGGGTCCCGTTTCAAAATATCGGCTGCGGCGCCGCGTCAGATTTTGAACGTTAATAACTTTTATCATACTTAACAGAATGATTTGATTTTTAGACCAATTTGTTGCAAATATGTTCCTCTATGCTGTATTAAAATTTGAAGTATGTATAACATGCACTAATAACAAAAAAATGTGTTTTGAAAAATCTTTCGAAAACGACTCGGAAAAGTGAAAATTTTCAGCCCATCCCGCACACAGCCGTCACTTTGGTAGACCAACCGAACAATAAAATAATGAAAAGTTTATATATAGGTCCACTACATGTTTGTTCCTATGATTATTCGCATTGGGTTGCTTGACGAGAGCAGTTGGTGGGGGAAAGACGGCATATTCCTTTGGTTAGGCCATTAGAAGCCGGACGGAAAGGAAAGGCTCATGCACGGCACGAGAACGAGCGAGAAAGCGATAGTAGTGCATAATAGCGCGATTATAAAAATATCTGTCGGTCGGTTTTTCTCATCATTCGTATTCGTTCAAGTTCAAGCACTAGCAAGCAGCCAGTCCACCGAAGGAAAGCAGTTGGCGATGACGACGGTCGGAAAAAGTGCCCCAGCTACTGGTGACTCATCACAACCCGATCAGGAACTGTCGCCCTGCAAGAATTTCGCCCCAACTAAAGGGCAACAGAGAAACTAATCTGTGTTCTAATAAGAGTTAAACTGGCTCACCGTGTCCGCGGGGAGTGCGTCTGAATTATGCTCCCGCAATAAAACAATAAACGGTTCTTTACAGGACCAATTAATTGTGTTCTAATAAGTGTTAAACTGAAATTTACATTTTATGGTGTATAACAAATAATTTTCAGAAAGCTATATAAGAAATACGATGTGTGGAAAGAAAGAAAGAGAATTTAAATTATCCTCTCTCGCTCGTTTTCGTGCACTGCATTTCCATTCCTTTCTGCTGCTAATACCATCATAACGAAAACGAATGTGCGTATTCTCCCGCCATCCCATGGCCAGTGTTGCCACAATTGCATGTCGCTATTACAATTTGAATTATTTTATTGAACTATTTGGCAGCTTCCGTTGATTAACTACATAAATCGATTTGTTTGTGCAGCTTCTTGCTAGTAGCAAACTAAATATCCTTTATCAGCGCTAACAAATAACACAAAAGAATTTAAATTTGTGAAAATCTTTTCCTTCCTTCTTTTCAAATCTGCAACATTCTTTGAAAATATTGTTGGAATGTTGTTATTGAAAAACTGAACATGCAAGTTTGCTAGCACTGGCCACTAGATTGAATGCGATGGAAAGACAGAATATTCGTTTTGGTTATGCTAGTATTGGTAGCCGAACGGAAAGGAAAGGCACAAGAATGGCACGAAAACGAGCGAGAGAGCAATAGTAGTGCTTTCTCGTGTGTTCATATATGAATATTGGTCGGTCGGTTTTTCGCATCATTCGTATTCGTTCAAGCGCTAGCAAGCAGCCAGTCCACCGAAGGAAAGCAGTTGGCGATGACGACGGTCGGAAAAAGTGCCCCAGCTACTGGTGACTCATCGCAACCCGATCAGGAACTGTCGCCCTGCAAGAATTTCGCCCCAACTAAAGGGCAACAGAGAAACTAATCTGCGTTCTAATAAGAGTTAAACTGGCTCACCGTGTCCGCGGGGAGTGCGTCTGAATTATGCTCCCGCAATAAAACAATAAACGGTTCTTTACAGGACCAATTAATTGTGTTCTAATAAGTGTTAAACTGAAATTTACATTTTATGGTGTATAACAAATAATTTTCAGAAAGCTATATAAGAAATACGATGTGTGGAAAGAAAGAAAGAGAATTTAAATTATCCTCTCTCGCTCGTTTTCGTGCACTGCTTTTCCATTCCTTTCTGCTGCTAATACTATCATAACAAACGAATGTGGGTGTTCCCCACCATCCCATGGCCAGTATCACCGCTAACAAATAAGACAAAAGAATTTAAATTTGTGAAAATCTTTTCCTTCCTTCTTTTCAAATCTGCAACATTCTTTGAAAATATTGTTGGAATGTTGTTATTGAAAAACTGAACATAGGGTAGACGAGCCCTTATTCATCTCATTAGTCAGGATATCACACTATTTTGTTGATAACACAACTTAAAGTTACTGGATTGCGCTGAAATAGGTATCATCATCTTTGCTTTGTTACTAAGAAGCAGCACAGTTAAAAATTTTGCATGGAAAATGTAAAATGCTCGCGTTTGAACGAAACGAAAAGTCGAGTACAACGTACCCTTATTTATCTTACCATTTGAGCTAATGCGTTGAATAGAGATAGCAGATACTACTCTAACTAATGTGTTCAAATGGGTGAGATGAATAGAGGTGCTAAGATGAATTAGGGAGCAGTAACCCTACAAGTTTGCTAGCACTGGCCACTAGATTGAAGGCGATGGAAAAACAGAATATTCGTTTTGGTTATGCTAGTATTGGTAGCCGAACGGAAAGGAAAGGCACAGGAATGGCACGAAAACGAGCGAGAGAGTGATAGTAGTGCTTTCTCGTGTTTTCATATATGAATATTGGTCGGTCGGTTTTTCTCATCATTCGTATTCGTTCAAGCGCTAGCAAGCAGCCAGTCCACCGGAGGAAAACAGTTGGCAATGATGACGGTCCGCAAAAGTGCCCCAGCTACTGGTGGCCCATCGCAACCAATTACCGATCAGGAACTGTCGCCATGCCAGTATTTCGCCCCAAATAAAGGGCAACAAAGAAACTAATCCGCTGGCTAACATTCCAGCGTCTGGTTCGTAAGGTTGTGTATTACTTCAAAGTCGAGCTACGCTTACAAAACTCAGCCGTGATGAAGCCAGTGATGTCTACTTGGTCGGTTTGTTTGAGGATACAAAATAGTGCGCCAAGTACGTAACTTTCTCGCAAAAGAAATCAAACTGGCTCACAGTGTCCGCTGGGAGTGGGCGTAAATTATAATAAAAGCAACGGTTCTTTTCAGGACCAATCAATTGTGTTCTAGTGAGAGTTAAACTGAAACTTTCATTTTAAGGTGTGTAACAAATTTTCAACAATCAACATAATACGTTGTGTGGAAAGAAGCAGCTTGCACACGGAACAAAAAATTAAATTATCCTCTCGCTCGTTTCGTGCACTGTTTTTCCATTCCTTTCTACTGTTATTATCAGTATTACCAAAACGAATGTGTTGTTGCATGTGTTTAAGAGAAATGTTGAAGTCGCATGCTTCTATTCGAGCTTTTTAGCAGCCTCTGTGAACTAACTGCATTAAATAATTTTTTGTGCAGCCCCGTGCTAGTAGCAAACAAAATGGCCCTACCAGTGTCTGATTCGTGAGATTGTGCAGGATTTCAAAGTCGAGCTAAGCTTATAAAGTTCAGCCGTAATGGTACCCGAAGAAGCCAGTCTTGTCGTTTTGTTCGAGGCTACAAAACAGTTCGCCAGGCACGTAACTATCATGCCAAAAATATCCAACGATCCAGCGCATCACCATCAACACCAACGCCGATACCAAAGGTTCTTTTAAGAACCACCATTATTACCATAGAGAATTATTTGAAAATTTCCCATTCAAACGTGGTTCTGTTGAATATTATTAGATTTAAATTAACGTCTCGAATTGAAATCACGACGCTCCGGTTATGTGACAGATATTACCCACCCATCTTTTTTTATTGTGACCACGACTAACGGTTTAATATAGACACCCCATTTCAATATTTCTGAAGGAACAGAAGGTCGAGTTTGGAAAGTTTGTAACTTTCATTGTACTTAACCAAATTACACAATGTTCGCACTAATGATTCAGAAATATGACCAGGAATCTTCTATTAGATTTGTAAGTATGTATAATTTACATGAATAAAGAAAAATTGATTTTCAGGAATCAATTATTATCTGTTCTTCCATTGGCCAGTACTACGCGACTTCCTCATGCTAACAATTAATTTCATCGTTAGCCATCTCCCTCACCAAGGCCAACAACGCCAACAAAACCGGTCCTTTTTAGGACCACCATCATTTTTGTAAAGAATAATTTGAAATATTCCTCGCCCAAATCACCTTTTTTCCGAAAATTCCAATGAGTATCAACATATTTGAAGAACGTGTTCCTTATGTATTCTACATCTCTCCGGTTATGTCGCAGACATTACCCACCCATCTTTTTCAGCTTCATATGAAAATTGATAGTTGGTAGTTTGATGGACTCTATCAGACGAACCAAATTGAATTCGAGCAAATCCTTTCTTGAGCATATTTTTCTTATCTTAGAAATCCGAAATATGCAAAAAAAGTTTTTTTTTATTTTGCGCTGTCAGACCCCCTTAAGGGAAGTTTAAGCTAAATAATCAGGAAAGGTTATGAGGCTATTTCTAGGGACTAAAGAATATTTTAAGAGCTTCGGCTTCTTAAAAAGAAAGAAAAATATATGTCCCGATTTTATCAGCCTAAAATTCACCAAGGGGCTGATAAAAACCGGTATTCACGGTATACGTACATATTTAAAAAATCTAAATTTCATAACTCTCCGAGCTCTCGATCGAAGCAGTTCGTTTTCTGGTGCTGTGCATAAAGTGAACAAGAATATATATTGTCAGTGAAGGTCAACCATTGTTTGAGGCAGTCTTTGTTCGCCGGTGCCCAGGCTGGTGAAGCCAGAATAGCCGGACACACCGCTATATAAGCTAAGTATTATTTTTCTTTCTTTCATTTCCCTTTCCCCGATCGGTCTCTGCTTTTCCCTTTCCCCTGAATACAAGTTTCATCTCTCGTTTACACCACGTGCTATCCTCGTGCCTTAATGGCCGAGGGTTAAGGAACATTGGATGGGAATGATATTCCCATGGATTTACCGGATAAACCCTAAATTACTCCCTCCCCTGATTCCCCCAGTCCTTCCCGTATTAAAACATACCCAGCCAGTTCAAATGGACCCTGGGTGGTGTATTTCCGGCCCAACACGAAATCGCCCAATATTCTAGAAATATCACGGGAGCTGACTGCTAACTACCCGGCCGTAGCTCAGATAACACGTGTTCGAGCTAATAAGATACGCGTTATAGTAAATGACCTCGATCAGGCAAACCAGATTGCTCGCAGCGAGCGTTTTACGAAACAATTCAGGGTGTATGTGCCTTGTAGGGCAGTGGAGATCGATGAAATCGTCGCCGAACCGGGTCTAAAGTGCGAAGACCTGTTGAAGTACGGGGTTGGCTGCTTTAAGGACCCTTCACTTCAAGAGGTGAAGATTCTGGAATGCAAGCAATTGTATTCCGCAAAAACTGAAAATGATAAGACAACTTATTCTCCGTCAGACTCGATTCGGGTGACTTTCTCCGGGTCTGCTCTTCCCAACTATGTCCTCCTGGATAAGGTTCGCCTACCTGTTCGCCTGTTTGTACCGCGGGTAATGAACTGCAGCAATTGCAAGCAACTGGGCCACACAGCCACTTATTGTGGCAATAAAAAACGGTGCGGCAAATGCGAGGGAGAGCATGAGGATGACGCTTGCGGTGGAGAAACTGAGAAGTGTATTTACTGCGGGGGCCCTCCGCATGCTCTTAAGTCATGCCCGGCGTACAAGCAGCGCGGGGATAAAATTAAGCGCTCCCTTAAGGATCGCTCGAGGCACTCTTATGCAGAAATGCTAAAGAATGCTTCGCCATCTGTCCCTTCCGAAAATTCCTTTGCTCTTTTGGCTGGCGTTGAGCAAGAATCTGACGACCCACAAGAGGGAACATCATTGGTTAACCCAGGGGAATCCAGGAAGAGGAGAAATCTAGCCTCCCCTAAATTGCCTCGTAAGGGTGCCAAGGTGTCGTCCCCTCACAGTGCGCAACTACAATCAATAAATCCAACGGAAGTGATGCACTACAGCCGAAGTAATTTGCTCCAGGACTTGGAAATATTAATTCTAACAAGGAGTACACACCACTTCCAGGGACACCAAAAACCCCAAGTGTCCCCTTTTTTCAAACAGATGCTCAGTCCAGTAGCGGACTAATGAAATTTTCTGACATAGTGGACTTAATTTTCACAGCTTTCAATGTTACTGATCCTCTTAAAAGCCTTCTGATACGTTTTCTCCCTATAGTGCAAACATTTTTGAAGCAGTTGACTACTAAATGGCCCCTCCTTGCAGCGATCGTATCCTTCGATGGCTAAGTCATCGAACGAGGTCACCGATTCGATCACTGTTCTACAGTGGAATAGCAGAAGTATCCTCCCGAAAATTGATTCCTTTAAATTTTTACTAAATAGTTTAAAATGTGATGCTTTCGCATTATGTGAAACTTGGTTAACTTCCGATGTAAATCTCAACTTCCACGACTTTAATATAATTCGTCTGGATCGAGAAAACCCCTATGGAGGGAGTACTTTTGGGGATCAAAAAGTGCTATTCTTTCAACCGAATTAACCTCCCTTCAACACCAGGCATTGAAATTGTCGCTTGTCAAGTTTTAATCAAAGGTAAAGACCTTTGCATTGCTTCCATCTACATTCCTCCTAGAGCCTCGGGAGGGCACCGAACGCTTTGTAATATCACGGAATCCTTACCGGCACCGCGGCTAGTTCTGGGAGACTTTAACTCGCACGGTACGGTATGGGGTTGTCTTCATGATGATAATAGATCAACATTAATCCAAGATCTTTGCGACAATTTCAACATGACCATCTTAAACACGGGAGAAATGACGCGGATTCCTACACCACCAGCACGCGCAAGCGCGTTGGATTTATCGCTTTGCTCGACATCGCTACAGTTAGATTGCATGTGGAAGGTGTCCCTTATCCCCACGGTAGCGATCATTTGCCTATCGTGATTTCAATTGCTAACGGTTCAAGACCATCGAAAACAATCAATGCCTCGTATGACATCACACGAAACATTGATTGGAAGAGTTACGCGACCGCGACATCCGTTAAAATCGAATCCACTCAAGAACTTCCTCCGGAGGAAGAGTACAGGTTTTTGGCTGGCTTGATTCTCGACAGTGCGAATCAAGCTCAGACTAAACCAGTACCCAGCGCGAATACCCATGGACGGTCTCCCACACTGTGGTGGGATAAAGAGTGCTCAGAGCTGTACGCGGAGAAGTCCACTGCATATAAGGCCTTCCGGGAAGACGGGTTACCCGCTAGCTATCAACAGTACGCGTCGTTAGAAAAGCGAATGAAGAGTCTAATGAAAACGCAGTTATTGGCGCCGGTTCGTCGACGGATTAACGAGAGAAACAGCGAAGAGCACTCTTTGGGGTACGGCTCGACGTATGCGTAACCGAAACAGTACCAACGAGAATGTGGAATATTCAAACCGTTGGATATTCGCTTTCGCCAAGAAGATCTGTCCGGACTCTGTCCCGGTACAGAAAACGTGCCGCGCCGCGTCTCCTCCCGATACCGCGAACGAAACACCGTTTTCGATGGTGGAGTTTTCACTTGCTCTCTTGTCATGCAACAATAACGCCCCAGGATTAGACAGAATCAAATTCAACTTGCTGAAGAATCTGCCTGACACTGCAAAAAGGCGCTTGCTGAACTTATTTAACAAGTTTCTTGAGGGTAACATTGTCCCTCATGACTGGAGGCAAGTGAAGGTCATCGCCACACAAAAACCAGGAAAACCAGCCTCCGACCACAACTCGTATCGGCCGATTGCAATGCTGTCCTGTATTCGGAAGTTGTTCGAGAAAATGATCTTGTTTCGCCTCGACAATTGGGTTGAAGCAAATGGCTTACTGTCAGATACACAATTTGGCTTCCGCAAAGGCAAAGGGACGAACGATTGCCTTGCGTTGCTTTCTACAGAAAACCAAATGGCCTATGCTAACAAAGAGCAGATGGCATCAGTCTTCTAGGATATTAAGGGGGCTTTTGACTCAGTTTCTATCAACATTCTGTCAGAGAAGCTGCACCAGCATGGTCTTTCACCAATTTTAAATAACTTTTTGCTAAACCTGTTGTCTGAAAAGCACATGCACTTTTCGCATGGCGATTTAACAACATCGCGATTTAGCTACATGGGTCTTCCCCAGGGCTCATGTCTAAGTTCCCTGCTCTACAATTTTTACGTGAATGACATTGACGATTGTCTTGCCAATTCATGCACGCTAAGGCAACTTGCAGACGACGGGGTGGTCTCTGTTACAGGGCCCAAAGCTGCCGACTTGCAAGCACCATTACAAAATACCTTGGACAATTTGTCTGCTTGGGCTCTTCAGCTGGGTATTGAGTTCTCCACGGAGAAAACTGAGTTGGTTGTTTTTTCTAGGAAGCGTGAGCCGGCGCAACTCCAGCTTCTATTAATGGGTGCAACGATCAACCAGGTTTTCACATTTAAATATCTCGGGGTCTGGTTCGACTCTAAAGGTACCTGGGGATGTCACATTAGGTATCTGAAACAGAAATGCCAACAAAGGATCAATTTTCTCCGAACAATAACTGGAACATGGTGGGGTGCTCACCCAGGAGACCTGATCAGGTTATACCAAACAACGATATTGTCGGTGATGGAGTACGGGTGTTTCTGTTTCCGCTCCGCCGCAAACATACACTTCATCAAACTGGAGAGAATCCAGTATCGTTGCTTGCGCATTGCCTTGGGTTGCATGCACTCGACCCATACGATGAGTCTCGAAGTGCTGGCGGGCGTTCTTCCGCTAAAAATCGATTTTGGGAACTCTCATATCGATTGCTCATCCGATGCAACATTCTGAACCCGTTGGTGATTGAAAACTTCGAGAGGCTCGTTGAGCTTAATTCTCAAACCCGTTTTATGGCCTTGTACTTCGATTACATGGCACAGAGCATTAATCCTTCTTCATATACTCCCAACCGTGTTCGTTTCCTAGATACTTCTGATTCTACTGTATTCCATCCATGAAGGAAGAGATTCGTGGAATCCCGGACCATATACGCCCTCAAGTGATCCCCAATATATTTTATAATAAATTCCGAGAAGTCGACTGTGACAAAATGTTCTACACTGACGGATCAAATCTCGATGGGTCCACTGGCTTCGGTATCTACAACAATACTATCACCGCTTCATTCAAGCTCAATGATCCCGCTTCAGTTTACGTCGCAGAGTTAGCTGCAATTCAGTACACCCTTGGGATCATCGACACTCTGCCCACAGATCACTACTTCATCATTTCGGACAGCCTCAGCTCTATCGAGGCTCTTCGTGCGGTGAAGCCTAAAAAGCAATTCCCCTATTTTCTGGGGAAGATACAGGAGACCTTGTGTACGTTATCTGAAAAATCTTATCAGATTACCTTTGTTTGGGTCCCCTCTCATTGTTCTATCCCGGACAATGAAAAGGCCGACTCATTAGCAAAGGTGGGCGCATTAAATGGTGACATATACGAAAGACCAATCTGCTTCAACGAATTTTTTAGTATTTGTCGTCAGAGGACACTCAACAGTTGGCAAACCTCGTGGAGCAATGGTGAACTTGGACGATGGCTACATTCGATTATCCCAAAGGTATCAACGAAGCCTTGGTTCAGGGGGATGGATGTGGGTCGGGATTTTATTCGTGTAATGTACCGACTTATGTCCAACCACTACACCTTAGATGCACATTTGCGGCGTATTGGGCTTGCGGAGAGTAGTCTGTGCGCTTGTGACGAGGGCTATCACGACATCGAGCACGTTGTCTGGGTATGCGCCGGGTATTTGGACGCCAGGTCTCAGTTAAAGGATTCCCTTCGGGCACGAGGTAGACCACCCAATGTCCCAGTCCGAGATATGCTGGCAAATCGTGATTTCCCCTATATGTCCCTTATTTATACTTTCATAAAAACGATAAATATCCCAATTTAGCCCCTCTCTTTTTATTTCTCGTTTTTAGAAGTTTCCTCTTGCCGTGTGGAACCGATAAGCTCCAGACTGTCACTATGTAACCGCCGTCGCCCTTATCACTACGGAATCTGAAGCGAGAGCGACTCGAGGTCCGAAGGATTCCCTTTGAAGGATTCCCCGCGGGTCCGAAGAATACCATCCGCCAATCCGACCTACTAGACTGAGGCGCAAATTTGTTTCGCTGATCTCCCGTTTGCCCGAAAGTTGCAAGTTTTGCTCTTCTCTACCGGTCACCATCTACGCCTTCTCTCCCCTGTCCTTGATACAACTACTTCTACACCGATTTTGGAAACGACCAAGCATAAGTATCCGATAAAAAATCAAATTTGTATTCCGTATTCCTAGTTTTAAGATAGTTGTAATTTCTACTCTTTGTTAAAACTATTGTCCCCCGTCTTGTAAATAGAATTGTATCCCTAGTTTTAAAACATCTGTGAAATTTTTCATAAATATTTGTTCCCCCTTTTGTGTACCAAACTATATTGTTAGTTTTAAGATAACTGTAAATATTTCCTAAAAAACTATTACTATTGAATTCCTTGTTTTAAAATTTTTCATAAAAAAAATCTTTTGCTCCCTCTCTTGTATATAGAATCTTATTTCTAGTCTTAAGATAGCTGTAAAATTTTTCTTTTTAAAAAAAAAATATTTCGCCATTGTAACCTCCTAGTTTTAAAATATCCAAAATGTAAAAACAAAAGAATTTGGCACCGCCAAGCTAACGCATTTGTGCCTATCAAATAAACGAAATGAATTAAAAAAACCCTAATTTTCATCAAAATCGTAACACACCTTGAGTTACAGCTATTCACAACCTCGAAACCATTCATAGGCGGAAGTTGGTTAACGTTGAATATGCGACCCAAGTGTATGGATTCCTGCGCAAACAAAACAGCTGTAGTCAACTCAGTTCACAAGAATCATGAATTTATTAAAATAACTGCCGTAATTATTAGCTGTCATTGTACTGAACAGACTTATGTTTGCTAATCAGTAGGAAAAAGGTTGACCAATTTTGAATTAACTTTTCGAAGTATGTATGACTTCTATGTATGGGGGGACGGGGGTTTCTTCTCTAATCTTTCGGCCATCACATCATGATTTGGTATTCTTAGTATGTATAACAAACATAAAAATGTGACACAAGGTGCTTAAACCGCACTAAAATCCCGTCAATCCTATTTTTCATTGGATTGTTCATAAATGATGTCGCGTATAGACAGTTTGGGAAAAGTGTGACGTAACATAAATTACCAAGATAAAAACTTAAAATGAATTTGAGTCTTACTGGTTGAGCGAAGATAATAAAACAATTTGTAGTATGCTTGAGAAAGACGTGTATTTGAGATGTATGCGAGACATTGTACTACAAAAAACAATATTCTATAACGAATATCGCGTAACATCAATGACAGAGCAGTTGGGGTAGACCCACTCAACTTCACACACCTGGTCACGTCTTTACAAGCGTTTTTATTTCATAATAGTCTTATCATCTACTTAAGGTAAACGCTCGGAACCGAAATAGTCTTCATAGATGACGGAGATATCAAAAGGCGAAAAAAATGTTATTTCCCAATACAGGCCATATTGCCATATTTAAAATATTTGGAAATAATACATGCAACGGTCTCACCGGTATCCAGCATGCGGAGATCCTTTCTATATCCTCTGTACTACCAAAAACACGTTCCACGTTGCTTCCGGAAGTGTACACGTCACTTGCTCTGTCTGCAACTCTGTTTGATAACCAGAACGCACCTTTCACTTGACTACGTGCGAATCGTACTTCGATGAAACCGGATTTGGAATTGCAGGTTCTATTATTTAATCGGGGCAACCACAAATGGTCCAAACTATCGAAAATTCACAATTGAAAGATGATGTCAACTCCTATTTTTCCCAAAAATTAACATGTTCACATAAATAATTTTATGTGCATTCTACTTCAATGCGGTTATGTCTTTGACATTGCCTACCCATCCTTTTAAAGTTATAATTTAAAACAAAAAAAATCTGTGATGCTACTCCCAGAGAAGAAAATTAGTTTAAAACCACTTTGTACATAAAGGGCACAAAACCTAGCTATATAAATCCAGGGATTTGCGTCTCGACTTCATCTCTTCAGAACCATGGTCAAGTGTCATGGTTCTGAAGAGAAAAAATCGAACGGCAAACTTGTATACCCCTGAACTTATATAGCTAGGTTTTGTGCTCCTCCCATACAGAATTTTTAAACCAAATTTCGCCTCAGGGAAGAATATTGCTTATATGACTACGCATTAGTTCGCTGGTGAAAAACAAGGCTCGATTTCCATATTTCTCATCAGCAAACAGAACTTCTCTTACGGGGCAACGTAAATTAGAAGTCGTTTAGCGTGTACAAAGGTATTGTTTCCAGTTTTGGTCTAGCGCGTCACTGAAATCGATCATATTTCTACGAAAGCGTATGGAGAAACTCGAACGATGACTGTTGCTAAAATCAAAGATTGGGCATCGGCATTTATCGCCATTTTAATCTTCCCCAGCACTCGCGCTTTTGTACATCTTCCGGAACCCTGCCGAAATCTTTTTGTAGCATCAGCGGTTGCTCATTTGGGGAGCCATTTTCACGAGTTAAATTTTGTTATTTGTAATGTTAATTTTTCTTGCAGTAAAATTGAATCAGGTTCTAGCCCAAAATGCTGTCAAAGCGTGAACTGACAGTGGTTGGGGTTGGAACATGTCTCAGTTTTGAAGCTAAGCAAAACGTTATTACTATAGTTACTATATTCATAGTTAGGAGAATACACTGAGTGGAGCCAATTGAACATGTCATATGCCGGAGCCAATCACGCATGACCTCACACAACATATTCTCTTTGGGTGTATATGGAAAAGGTATTGTCATTATGCTGATAATTATTCTACTCTTTCCATGTGTTATCGAACATATCAATATTAATTCGTCAAAAGGGCGAAACTGTTTTTGTAAACAAACTAGTTTCACTCATTAGTCTGCTGCAGAGTGGAATTTCATGACAAATATGCGTTAATGTAAATTTTTACTCTTCGTAAAAGTAATTTCAATTATTTTCTGCTTCAAAATTTTAGTAAATGAAGAGAAACCATCTAAATAAAAGTTTGTTTACAAATCTTATTCGCCCTTTTGCAAATTTAATATGGATATAGAAACAATAGTTTTCTGTAACACCGAAAGATATTCGCACAAGTTTAAAACCACATCATTTCTTCGATCTCGTGTCGCTATACGTACATGTAGTACTTTCCCAAGACGTCAACAATGAAACTACTAAGCTAGGGCTTGAACATTTGCAAGGGATGCCAGTGCTTTCTTCCTGAAATGAGAGTTGCCAGTTTTCTGGCTTTTGTGTCCGCCTAACTATGAATATAGTAATATAGTTATAACTGGTCCCAGGCTTGACGGAGCTACGCGACAGCAGCGACGTGAAGTACAGCAAAGATTAAGAGTCGATTTCATTCAGCGAATACGTTTTAGAACAGGGAATGAGATACATAATTGGCTGAGCGCAGCTGAAAAAACTTATCAAACACATCAAATAGGTAGTTTAAACCCATGGATTCATTTCGTAATATAATTTATTAAAATTTATTCATTCCTGCAATAATAATAATAAAATTAGAGCAATAATTATTCTATTTCAGTTTCTGTTTTGTATTGTATTGTATATTTTTTTGCAAATAATCATGTCTGTAATTAATCAATAATGATAATTAGTAACTCAAACGATCTACATTTGGTTGTTGAGTTTGTTGTTATGCATTGCACCAACTCACCAAATCGATCAGAATGCGCGGCACCTCCCACTGTTTTTTTTTCTCCTTCTTCATCTTCTTACGATAGGTAGATTTGTTAGTTTTAGGTTACCAATGCTGAATGAGATACTTTTTTCGCGTGGTGCCTGATTTGATGTAGGTCAACTGGCTATCGATACGACGCGCATTGAGTTTCAGGTCGGTTTTGTTGTGTTTGTTAGCTAAATGTACTTATTTTACAATATTACATTTGTTCTGTCCACCTACGATTTATAGACAAATTAGACAACGAACTTACAGGATTTGGGAGAGAATCAAACTTAACTCGGCAAATAAAACTGATGAACAAATAGTATTTCAAGAGAAGACTGCCTAAAGGTCTTCGGTGTAAAGTGTTTTTATCTTCTTTTTGTTCGTTTTGTCCGTAAAAATGTGGTCTAGTAACTTTTCATTATTTAAAAGAAAAATATACAAAAGGGGCTTACAAAATGTTTCATGCACGTGCTCGACTGTCGCCTTTGAGTTGTGGAGCCAAATGCACATGCTGCCTGATTTCGGTTTGTGTTTTTCCAATATTGGTTTGGCCCCTGGCCCACCCCAATTTCAACCCTGGTGTATATTTCCCTCGCTAGTCGGGTTTGCTTTTTTCAATCACGTTTCAATTAATTTTGTTTATCTTCCGACTGATATTTTGTGTACTTTTTACGTTTATTTTTTTAGTTTAATTTAGTTTTTGTTTTCCACTTACATCTCAAAAAGTTATTCCACTAAGACCCGACTCGTGCATGGGATGCTTTCGTTTAGCGTTCGCGTTCAAATGTATGTAGGAGAAATGACAATAGTGTTATGACTGTTAGTGAGACATAAGATCTCATTTTCCTAGAAAGATGTCCTCCTCAATTTTTCATTCGCCTTTGTTAGGTTTGTTTTTTTTTACTTCTTGGTTTTGGTGGTATAGAGGATGTACAATTGTTTGCTTCATTTGCTAGTGTTTTCTCTGCTTTTACGCTTATTTAACTAGAAATTTCATTTCTTCCCCTATTTTTTGCGTGTGTTTTTGTATTTGTCCCTAGTTTTAATCTTCTCATTGTTTTAACAACCACTTGCTGTTGTTGTATTCACATTGGGTTTATTGTTTAGTGTCCAAGTCGTCGCGTCCTCTCATCGTCTCTTCGTCGCCACCGGATGCATGTCAAACTATTTTTTCCTCGACTGAACGCCCGGCGCCTCAGTTGTCCATTACCTTTGCCGAACACTTCACTGGGTAATAATACCGACGCGGGAAGGTGAGCAAGGGGTGATTCGGGTGCGGTAATTGTTAATGGTATGATCCATACGCCAAAGTGCCGTAACGGAGAGGAGGAAGGAGACGGAGAAGAAATAATTTAGATACACTGCTTTGTCTGCTTTCAGGTTGACAGTTCTAAGGTCTAAAATTATACGAAGATTTGGTCGTTTGGCGAAATGGCTATTTGGCTTAGTAAAAGTTTCAACACTATCACATTAGGTTGGGATTAAAGAATCATGATTCACTCTAATATACAATGAAGACCCGATTTTATCAGCCGTCTATGAAAATTGATAGCTGGTAGTTTGATGGGCTCTAGCAGACGAATCAAATTGAATTCGAGTAAATCCTTTCTTGACCATATTGTTCTTATTTTCGAGATCCGAAATATGCAAAAAAATATTTTGATTTATCAGACCCCCTAAAGGAAAATTTAAGCTGAATGATCGGGAAAAGTTATGAGGCTTTATCTAGGGACTAAAGAAGACTTCGGTTTCCCAAAAAGAAAGAAAATTATATGTCCCGATTTTGTTAATGTCCCCGTTTTATCAGCCCAAAAATCACCAAGGGTCTAATAAAAACGGGTCTTCACTGTATTTGAGGTACGACAGAAGAGTAAAATTTTTTCTTCACGGTTTTGGAAGGTGCGAAAGCATGATTTACGTCAACCTTGATTGAACTGACGATTGTTGGAATAACCCATGGAACTAAACAATCAAATTCAACGATGGCCCCATAGTCTTGGTTGAGGTTTTCGACGGGCTCAAATTTGAGGGTATTTTTTTTCTCTTTTGAGTGGACTACAATCAAACAATCTGATGATTGTTTCAATTTTAAATATTATGTCAATCTATGGATGCTATCCTTCTTGGAATACTGGATGATTTTGATCCCACTCCATAAACCTACAAAGATCGGAGCTGAAGTTCAATGTTTTCCGTTTCAGATAAAAATTAATAAGCTTCTCTTTCGCATGACTAATACATCGATACCACCAACTACAAGGATAGAAATTAATAAGTGCAGTAGCAGTGCAGATTAAGCCGACTTCTATCATCGAAACAAGGTTTAATTATTTTCAATTGTCAGAAAGCTGAAGGCTGATCTAAAAACTAGCCCAGACTAACCTAAAAATTGCTTTCCGAGTAGATCAAGATCCTATGAACTATATTCATTACAACTCATCAACTGCCGCTATATGAATAACTGACCTATGTGCTATGGATTCCCTATACACATGGAACAAATATGCGTAGAGCGATAGTACAGAAATTAGTCGTAGTGTGATCCTGAGCACCCCACATTTTGTAGGTGTGTTCAAGCAAGCTGAACCACGCATCAATAATTTTTTTTCGCGCCATGCAAAATGGATATGAAACTGTCGCAGGTCGCTAGGAAATAGCTGGTGTGGCGGGCTATCTGCACCCGTGGCTTATAAAGTAACATATTCAGTGATCGTCAATTTGTGTGAACGAGTACCCGAAAACGTTTACTGTTTCTAAAGCAACACGATTCTGCGCTGTTTTAGGCATCGCAGAAAAGGGTCATGCAGAGTAGGGTGGCAGTTATTTTTGCGATGTTGAAATTTTGTCCATCGCCGGTCAAAGATGAATCAAGATATCCAAAAAAATGGAACAAATTTTAGCGAAATTGGACCTTTGGACCACGTGCCCCAAAGCGATTGAAGTTTTATATTGGAATTACACTATTTTTCCATTCGTTTATAACTTTTTTCAATGTAATCGAAAAATTTTAAAATTTGGTAAAGTTCGCGCACACCATGAGAAAAAAATATGAATGATAGAAAATAAAAAAAAAAAAAATTTGCAAAGAAAAACCCGAAATATGAGCATTTTTATAATGCAGTATTTTTAAAATCTCATTTTTAGAGATTCCGAAAACAATCCGTTTGAAATCTTGCACCATTTTGAGCTCCACCAAGTTTAAAAATTAAAACGTATGAAAAAATACATGTAACTCTCATATAAAACTTCAATCGTTTTGGGCACGTGTTAATATGGTCCAAATTCGCTCTAGGAGTCCCATTTCAAAATATAGGCTCTGACAGTCGTGTTAGTTTTTAAACGTCAATAACTTCCATTATACTTGACAGAATGACTTTCTGAAAAAAGTTTTCTATCCTTTAAATTCAAGTTTTCTATTCCTTGAAATGTAATGTCCAAAAGTATTGGGCGTATACATGATTTTTTGCAGAATTGTCAATTTACTTTATTCAAAAGTTATAAAAGTTTTTTCTGGTCAAGTCGGGGAGACTTGATCGAGCGAATTTTAAAATATCAGATCAAAAACTTAATGGCCTGAAAACATGCTGTAATCTCGAGATCGAGATCCTTAGTACCAGTAAAAATATAAAACGAGTAATTTTATGGATTTGGATTTTTTAAACCTATTTTCTTTTTGGGATTAACTGTATTGGTTACATTGCATGTTCACATGTCACGAAATCAGCCATATAACTGCTAACTTTGTTGACTAGTACTACAAAAAAATAAACTGGTGTTTAAGTTGGGATTTTTGTGACGTGATTAACATTCACAGTAGGTACCACAGAATAGTAAATATCAGAAATTTTGTATCTTTCTGCCATATATTGGCACTTGGTCAAGTCTTCCCAACATTAGTTCTGACGTCCAGTGACGTGCTACTTTTATAAATAACTACTCCATTATTCCGATTAATGTAGAATCATTTCACTACATCATAAGGATTAATATGGTATATGAGATCTATGAAAAAATCCTTACTCTAGATGATATCTCCATACAAAATTTGATAAAAAATTACATAATTTAACACAAATTCATGAATTACGGAATATTTTCTATGAGGAAAGGATTTTTCACTCCAAACTTTCAAAATTACCTGACGGGATCGAAACAAGTATAAAAAATAAAAAAAAAAATAAGAACCAAATAGAACACGTTATTGATAATTGTTGAACTTCGCGCTTGGTCAAGTCTCCTCATGTTCCCATGCATTAATAACGAAAAAAAACTGTGTCTCAAAAAATCTTTCGAGAACTACTCGAAAATGGTAGAAATTTTCAGCTCATCTCGGCCAGGGTCGTCAATATGGTGCACCAACCGAACACTTTAATGATGAAAAGATTTAAATATAGATCCGTTGCAGAATTGTTCCTATTATTATTCGTATTTGGCTGTTTGGGACGAACGGATGGCTGTACACTACCGAGAAGGAAATATTTGTAAGCTGTACACGGCCATCATTTTCGTTTACAAAAGGGTGGAAGGTAGCATACACACATGAAAAAACCGATTTTAATTCATCTGATCGAAGCTCGTTCGTGATTGGTTTCCGCTAATTTCATGCACCGAGCCGCAATTTTTGAACAGAAACAATTGTGATTTCAGTCAGTTTCAGCAAGTCCACTTGTCAGATATCCGGAGACTGTATGTCATAACCGGGAGAGAAGCCGATTATTAAGATTCATCTACGTGGATCAATTTGTGCAGCTACATGCAGGACCAATTGAACCATAAATCCCCCACCCGGAGAATATTTTCGTTGACAAACAAATTACCCCTTATCCGCGCTATTAAACCACTCAAAAGAATTAAATTTGAAAATCTTTTTCCTCGTCAACTAAGATTTGCGAAAAGGGATATCGAGTGGGTACCAGAGAGAATGAGAATAAAATACTATGTACTATGACCTTACGAACCCACGCGATCATTTCGTTTCTGATGGCGGAACAAATAACCGAAGATTTCTATTCAGAATCAATGTTATAGGATACAATAAATATATTATTTTAATTTGTTCTTTTACCGTACAATGAATCCTGGTGGCATACAAATAACTATGCTACACTGCAGACATCATATTAGAAGCCTTCAGCTGCTTCGTAAATAACATATGGGACTCATCCGCGGGTTCGTTTCGTGTCTCGACAGGTATCAATATTTACAGCAGACCTCAGAAACGCATGCAATGGGAAAACTACGAACATTTAACACAAAATGAAAAGAGCAAGCGCACATTCTCTACTGAAGTAATGCCTGACGGTGATTGCGCAAGGATGAAGGCTGGGAAGAACAAAAGGTTTAGGTATAGTCGGTAAGTTTACTACAAATCACTGCAGTAAGAATCCGCACTATCACGAGCGGAAGTGTCTGTTGAAGATTCCTTCTCGATAACAGACATCGTCCCAATTTGTTGAGCTGAGTTGATTGATACAAAAGAATAGGCCCTCTAGACCTGAGAAAACATCTTCAAAGTTTGAGGGTTGGTATACCCTTCTTTTGTAAGAAACAAAGAAAATTGACCCCCCCCCCCTCTTAAAATGACCTGCGCACTGGCCTGCGTAGAGGTGGAGGTAAACATAGTAAACCTAGCAATTACAAAAATAGTTTTATAAAAACGGGCATGACGGCGACTAGCATAAGTTTTTGTTTGGGTGTCTTCCTATACTGCATATAATCACAAGCCAGTCCCATATAAAGGGCGAACACGAAATTATTGCTACACATTCAACAGGGCATAACTTTTTTACCATTGGGTAAAAATCAACCAAATTTTGCACACTTTCTCATTGATGTGTATTGTTTACAACAAACTCGAAGTCGTGTTTTTCGATTCAACGAAAATGGAGGTGAACCAACGCGAGTCGAGAGAACAAATTCTTTCCTAACACCTGGAATTTCCTGACCTGTCGCACCGGCAGTTGGGAAAAATGTTGAACATTCACCATTCAACCGTCTCCAGAGTGTTGAAGCGGTTCCAGGAGCGGTTGACGTTGGACCACGGTAAGGGAGCTGGAAGAAAACCGGGACCGGAGAACAAAAAGACGGAGGGAAAGGTGAAGCGGATGATTAAAGCAAATCCCAACGTCTCAAGCCGTGATTTGGCTAAAAAGATCGGCATTTCGCAGAGCTACGTCCAGAATGCAAAGAAGAGAGCTGGACTACATACTTACAAGGTACAGAGCTTCCCAAACCGCGATGAGCGGCAACAATCGACGGCTAAAACTCGGGCACGGAAGCTCTACGAGAAGTGGCTGACAAAATATGGCAGCTGTGTGGTGGACGACGAAACGTATATAAAAGCCGATTTTAAGCAAATTCCGGGGTTGGAGTTTTTCACCGGCAAGAGCAAGTTCTATGTGGACGACAAATTTAAGAAGAAGAAAATGTCGAAGTTCGCCTACAAATATCTCATTTGGCAGGCCATCTGCTCTTGCGGACTGAGCCTTTTGTGACAAATGGCACAGTAAATGGCGAGATCTACAAATCTGAGTGCCTCGAGAAGCGCCTTTTGCCGTTCTTGCAGCAGCACGACGAAGCTCCGCTATTTTGGCCAGATTTGACATCATGCCACTATTCTAAAAGTGTCCTTAAGTTGTATGAGGCCAATTTTGTCCATTTTGTTCCAAAGGACATGAATCCGCCAAACTGTCCGGAGCTGCGCCCGGTGGAGCAGTACTGGGCAATGATGAAGCGGGAACATCGGAAGAGCAAGAAGACAGTCAAAGACGAGAAGGACATGTTAAGAAAATGGAAAAAACTGAGAAACTGGTACCGGATGACACTGTAAAGACTTTGATGGAGGGCATCAAGCGAAAATGCGTTCAACTTTACACTCAAGGCTCCATCGATTAACTTTTCTTTCGATTTTTGAAGTAAATATATGTATAAAACTACCCTAAAATTTTGGTTTGATTTTAAACATTATAAGAAAATTGACATGACATTTTCGGTGCCGCAATAATTTCGTGTTCGCCCTTTAGATACGGAAACCCGTAGAACATGGGACTGACGTGCGATTATGGGCAGCATACTATCCTTCAGAAATAGAGTTTCGTGAAATGTTTTTACCGGGCGGTACCAACTATATTGCCACCTTTTTCAAAACAGTTTTTATTGCGAAATAAATGTAAATATATTCTAAACTAAGTGTAACAACCGCGTTTCTATAAATATAACATTCATTATTACCCCCAAACTCTGGGCCTTATATAGGGTTAAATTGATAAACCACAGGTCAGGTCCGTAACCTTTATTATGTTTGAATTGCTGCCTTGTTATTTGCCAGTCATTTTTTGGATGACCCTATACTGCCGTTCTACGCATAATTGTCCCATGTCACTTTTTGAGCATTTTCACTTTTTTTCATCAAACATTCCTTTTTGAAGTATATTTTCAGAAGATATTCAAATCATACAGTTTGTTCGAAGACTCCGTGAAAAAATAACAAGTCAGTTTGTCCCATACGCATAATTGTCCCACTAACAAAAAGCCTAAAAAACATGCAATAAAAAATAATTATGTAGCGCTTAGTTATAAAATACATTAGGCTAGATGTCGGGCAAAAAGAAAGTTTCATTAAAAAAGAGATGGGTGTGGTGATAATAGTTACAACAGTAAGATCAATCCTGCAAATCTCTTCATCACTATTATTGCTTCCAAATACTTATAACATGACGAACGCATTTATTTCCGATTTTGACGAAGCCAACAATCTTCCGAGTAACAAGAAAACTCTCGACATACACCTTTGTAAACCAAATGAGTAACGAACATCGTTTGCATAGATCGTGGTAGGACTGATATGCGTAAATATGCGGCCGGTGTCTATCCGATTTTTCGCCATTTAACATTTTTTTGTAAAAACATTAATTGGATTTAAATAATGAAAAACTGGGGCCACATAATGCAACCAATTCGACTCGACTTTTTCATACAAGTTTGTATAGGGGGACCCGGGGCTATTAAGACAGTGGGGGTAATTCGGACATGATATGAGAAAAATGACGGTCTGAATTTCCCCGTAGGGAGGTCCGAATTACCCCTACATTGTAAAAGGATGGAAAAACATAGAGGTTTGCAAATCGTCGCCTAGTGCTACCATTGAGTGGTGCAAATGAACCTTTTATGACACCAAAATGTAGCTGAGGTTTCAAACTAACAATTAGGACTTTTGATCGGTAACTTTTTTCACATCTATCCACCTAAACGGGAGATTTGCTTAAGTAGGTCCGAATAACCCCGGGTTCCCCTACAATAAACCTTTCGTTTCGAGATGCGTAATGTCACCCCTGGACTGATTGTATTAGAAACGTTTGCCATGAACGTAATTCTAGACAATAAAACTTTATTCGTTGCATCGTTTCTCTCCAGATTGCTAATACAAGTTTTATCTTCAATCGCGTTTTTTTCAGTTGCCAGTTTTGCAACATGAGACAATTCGGCGTAGAACGGCGGTATACTGCCTATTACAACATAAGAGTCCCATATTGAAAAACAGCAAGCGGAGAAAAACGCTGTTCAAGATTTACATTTTCATTGAGCCTTAGGGATGGGACAACCATACTTTGGTATTTTTTTTTAATATTTTCTAAACAAACTTGGTAATCTTGGGGAGCTTGGGTTGCTTATCTATCCTTCCGGCCATCATATCGTATAGTAGATACACTTAATATGTGTATATACAAATGCGATATGATACCTGGTGCAGAAAGTGTACTAATTACCTGGCAATCTTCTTTCATTTGATTGCCTGCTCAGAAAATCATTTTCCGTATCCAAATATCACATGTGACGCCAGTGATAAATGGAGAAAACCACTAGGATGGTGGAAGAGCAGTGGGTACAAGGCCAAGTGCTCCTCGGATGGTACCAAAATGATAAGCAAAGGGAAAGG
Organism: Topomyia yanbarensis; assembly: GCF_030247195.1. Taxonomy (NCBI): domain Eukaryota; kingdom Metazoa; phylum Arthropoda; class Insecta; order Diptera; family Culicidae; genus Topomyia; species Topomyia yanbarensis. The sequence continues at coordinate 140,212,352 of NC_080672.1, read as the reverse complement.
AAAAGTAATATTTTCTAAACAAACTTGGTAATCTTATGTATGCATTTTGATTCAGTATTGATACAACAAAAATTCATATGGGACTCTTATGCTATTATACGTTTTAGTCGAAATACTAGTATCTGATGTTTGATGGTGAAATGCAATTGCATTTGATTATTAACATAGTGCAATTAAACGGAAGTCATCTGTCTTCAGAGGGTGAAGTCTGTACAAGTTCTATGCTGCCGATCTAAGCATGATTGTCCCACGTATATAGAGTATTCCATAGAACAAAAGGATAATCAGGCGCGCGAGAGAACCCGACAATGACCGGGAAACTCATTTTCGAGAACGCAAATGCACAGGTCGAAATGGAAGAGTTGTTTCGCTCAGTTATTTGGAAGGAGTGCATCAAATAACCACCAATATCAAATAGTACCTATTTGCACAAATCTCAACTCACCAGCAGACGTGGAAACACATAAAAATTTCAAATCGAACATGTTCTGACTAACGCCCATTTATCACAATTATTCGACTTCAGGACCATCGGAATCAACCATGCGATTAAAAATACAGTGACCGTAGGCTCGAAGCATTGCCGTAGAATATCAACGAACAAAGCAAAGAGCGGTCAACTGAAGATAACTGTCATATTTGAAAATTGTTTGGAAATTAAGAAATAGAAAAATGGTATGATACGATCAAAGAGAATAAAGCAAATCGTTCCGAAGTTATCAGCAATGGCTTTCCCGGAACGGACAACCAGAGGACACACTGCATAATGAAGTCATATTTTATCTTTATCATACAAATTTATATACCAACAAAATGTAACAAATATAAAACATTCCATATCTACATGATAAAACGCAGTATGGCGGCAGGTTTCTAAGGCTATCAATTCTACAGGTATAACAATGTTAGATGCTATATTCCGAAATCAGTGAAGCGGTTGGTTCGATGTTTATCATCAGAGTGCGACACACGAGAAAAAATCAGATTATGGACTGACTTACATTTCAGACCAGCATATGTGAGCAAAAAATAATCGTGAAAAAAACATCACCAACGTAAGAAGTGTGGGTGCGACACAAAGGTTTTCTTGGAAACTGAAACTATTGACTGGTCGTATAGGAGTGGCTTTTAGATGAAAGGAGCTCTTTGAGTTGTTATAGAACGGAATAACGAATGCAGATAACATAAATATATGATGATAGACATGCTCAGATAAGCTTCTAAAAGTCGGATTCGACCAAATCATTCCAGTCGATTGCCTTACGGGCAGTTCATCTGGGTTTGATTCCCAAACCCGCACATGGGGCTAGCAATTTTACTACCCCAAAAACGAGGAGAATGAATCTAAGGATGAAATAAAAAAAAATCAATCTACTGTGTGATCATGATGAATTTGGAGAGAGAATAATAATAGCGGCCAGAGCGAATAATCTCATAATTTTCATTTGAAGAAATAACAGCCAAATAAACAGCAAATCACAAGACTGTTAATTAAGCAACAATAGCAGTTAAATAATTTTAACTGTTTTTGTTCGTCTTATTGGTTGGCCGTGGCTTTTTTTTCATTCGAAGACATAACTTAAGCGCCGGGTTTGACCATAACATTTCCTTCGCATTGATGATCGTTCTTTCTGAAAAAATGATTTTTCGGAAAGAATGAGCAACAATCTTGTAAGATGGCATCATTTTTCTTTATTTATTTTACCTTAAACCAGTCAAAAAAAGTATTACAATCGATTTGTTTGGGAGTTGTTGGGGATACTCGGATAGTATGGAGGCGACCGTCTACACGCAAATCTCGAAGGTAATTAACCTATCAAAATCGCTACTAGAGATAGAATATACGAAGGGGTATCAGTTATATTGTGAGGTCAATTATTTATTTATGTGATGCATAGCAAGTAAACATTGATCCAGTTCTAGACGTTTACGTAACAAGAATTGTTTGAATTAAAATAAGGTCTCATAGAAGCAAGATTTAAAAAATGGCATTTTTAAACAATTTTTTAACCTTGATCGCTAGAACTTTTGGAGAACCGTTAGAAACATAAAACTTTAAAAATAATGAAACAATCAAATTCAATTGAGCTAATCACGACCAAATTCAGGAAATTTTACGCGGCGACAGTAATAGCACTTTACAAAAAATCTGTGCATGGCATAAAGAAAGAAGCTACAACCGCTATCAACATTAGAAAAATAATGGTAATTATCGATGGAAAACTGCAAATATGATCGACAAAAGGCCACGCATTGGCAGTAACCAGGTGAGGAATTTTGTATCTTCTGTTTCGACAAACTTAGTATGTCTTCCTAACGGTCAAACATTCCATTAAAACGCAGGCTGAGATAACTTAAGGATTTGCGGTCGATGGTTGATTTTGCTTGACGCTCCTTTTGAAGTTATAGAAAAAAAACTGAAAGTGATGAGCGGATACATAAAAAATATGATTCGAAATGTTAATTTAGTTTACTTTCAGTACACACTAGATCATTGTAAGTTTGGTCAACCAGTCAACTTGATTGAATCCAATTTAATTGTTTTGTCTTCATTAGTAACATTTCAAAGATTGGTTTTTCGGATCCTCGAAATATTTTCCTAATATAAACTTCCGGGTCAAGCTGAGATCCGTTCATCGATCACTTTGTTTTACTTCGAACCTCTGTCGTGGACCAAGACTTGATTGTCAGTTTCAGAATTAAAATTTTCAAAAAATGACGAGATTGCTATCATGGTAGTCAAGCAACGCTGGTTTATGCCTCACAAATACAAACTTGAAAAAACAACAGATGTAAGCCAAATACTCATTACGTCAAACGACCGTGCACGCTTTGGGCCACTCCTGGAAGTTATTCAAGGATTTGTACCCAGAGTCTACTTAATAAAATTTAACACGTTTTTTTGTACAGTGCACTAAAATCAGTAAGGGATTTCTGGTGAATATGAAGGAAACTTTGCAGGATCGGTCGGTCGATTACACTGTGTTGAAGCTAACGTGATTTTCGCGTTTTCACCATTAACACAATTATTGCTAGTTATACTACATTAATCCTATCTAACTCAGGCCATTTTGAATTTGTCCGGAAAAGCTCCAGTTATAGAGAAATTAAAGAACAATGTATAGCTATTGACTTCGACTAAAGAAAAAAAAATCCTCGAGAATAATAGTAAGTAGTTTCTGGGAACGTCCTAGAACAATCTCCACGGGTAACCCATGCAAACGATCCCGTTATGATTTTCCGGTATCGAAACGACGTTGTGTGAAAAACCAAAAGTGCAATGATATAATTTGAAATAAAATATAATAAATGTTTTTAGCTCAATTCGGTTATGTACAATAACCTCCATACAACTGGCTGTATAGATATTTTCAATGTTTATACCAACGGAAAAAAAATGTTCAGATACAGAATCACACAAGGACATGATGTGCCTCGGATGCCAAATTTTGTAACAATGTAAAAAATATGTATACTCAATGCACAGTGCAAACTCATTCAAACGATTAAGCTTTGCATTCGGTTTTCGGGGCTTTTGACACTAGTACATTTTCCAAAGGGCCCCGATTGCTGTTCATTACCCCTCGCAATGGCGCTTTAAAGTTGGCAGCTGCCTGAAGCTGAATTTGATAGGCTAACGAGTGGATCTTGAAGCCGTATAAGCTGAAATTGGAACAAGAGAACAGAAAAACCGGCTGTCATATTTCCTGTAATGTTTATACTACAGACAGACATGTGCGCACTGCTACCCAGTAGAACGGTAATCTCATTCATAGGTAGCGAGAATGACGTTTTGCTCAGTACAGGAATCGCAGGTCTGCCCGGGGTGTTACACCGCGTTGCACTGATATACTGGGTGACTCACCGCGGCACAAACTGGTTGGCGGGACGTTTCGGGCGATACTCGGGGTGTACCATGAACAGCATGTGAGGAAAACCGGTGCCAAAGTAGGCCCCGTCCGTGTGATGGTGTCTCGAGGACTTTGGTGTGTAGACGTCGATGCACTTGGGACAGTAGTTTTTCACCATGGCCTCACCAGGCACATCAGATAAACCTTCAAACAGAGCAGAATGAAATCAGTGGTGCAAATCGTTCAGCATTGACAAACCAACGAACAAACCTAATGGAAGCATCGGTTGGCTTTCGCAGTACACCCGCGGACAGTGGCCGAAGTCACCGCTTTGATATTTCTCTATCATTTGAGCTATACCGCGATTCGTAAGGATATACCTAGCGTGGATAAGACCGTACAGCATCTCAGCCGCTTGCTCGATCAGATCGGACTGGTTCGGATTGTCGTCTATCTCATCTTCTGCGTTTGAAAGTTGAAGTCAAAAAAAAAACGCGAACATTGGCAAACGGCCAGTTTCGGCAAATGTTGACAGACATTTGTAAATGTTGACAGACATTTGTTTACTTACCCGGTTCCAGATCTAAAATCATATCAAGTGCCTGTCTGTAGTTCGGCACTTGTTCGTTCAGTCCGGTCAAATTGAACTTATCCTGAATGTAGTCCTCGTCCACCTACGGAGAGAATAAAACAAAAAGATTACTTCAAGAGTCTGATTCAAATTATCCTTAGTGAAGGTAAACAAATCGAGTTATTTGCACAACATGGTGCAATTATTGCGTATCTTACGTGTACAGAAAATCAAACTTTATTATGCCCTGTTACAGTGGTGTAACTTTTCGACCTCTCCCTCCCTCCCAGATAAGTTTTCGTAATATTACACTATTGTAATTACTCCAACACTACACTGCCCATAAACGCATAAGAGTCCCATGTGGATTTTTGTCGAAAATGAGTTATCCGTTGGATTGTATTCTGTATCACCACTGAATCACACTGCACAAATAAGATTACCGGGTTTGTTCAGAAAATATCAAAAAAATACCAAAACATGGTTGTCCCATCCATTTGGCTCAATGGATGGGACAATCTTGAACAGCGTTTTTCTCGGCTTGCTATTTTTCAACATGGGACTCTTATGCTGTTATGGGCAGTACAGGTCATTGTTATTGTTATTCAACAGTGTGCAATCGGGCTGTCTCAACAACCTATTTCTGCAACCTATGTGCATTAACTGTACACCTACCGTCTCACCGTTGCACTTGGCAGTGTGTGCAGTGCTTTATGATCACACCTATTACCGCGCACCCGGCTTCCCATGAGCGTTTTGGCGGCTCGGAGGGTGCCTTTGCTCAGGGATACATTGCTCCTATACACATCCATGCATACCGGCATTCATACGGGCTTGCATTCATACATACATACATACTATTTGGCACAAGTTTGAAGCGTGTAGTCTGTGTAATCCTATAGAAAATCATCCTACCATCACCTTGGGGTCTACGTCATATTGGCCAATTTCTCATTGAATCCGCTTTTGTCTCTATCAGATCTCCTCTTTGTCTCCTAGGTCCGAAGCGAATCAATCGACTATTAATTGATACGGCAAACATACTAGTAGTATTAGTCCTTACTCGCTAGTACTTTTTTCTACAACTGTGCTGTTTCAGCTCTATCTTATAACAGAATTCGATTATCCCTGTTCTAGTCAATATACGTATTCATATATTGCGGGCTGATAGGATAGTTTAGTCCAAGTTATCCTCAACGGCTGATAGGATAGTTTAGTCCAAGTTATCCTGCTCCTAACAACGCGTGCTAAGTCGTCAGTGATGCAATTAAAACTTCGCGTTGATTCCGCTTCTGTTCGCTTCTTCCTGATCTCCTCTTGGGTCCTCTAGGTCTGAAGCGGATCAATCGACGTAAGTAAATCAGAGAGCGCTGTCAATCGTAATGTCCACGAATATTAAATTCCCTCCAGCTATTCTACCAATAATTCTTTCTGTTCTGGTGTGTATTAATGATTGCTTAAATGATTGTTGCATCAGATTGAATTATCCTGTTGTAACAACACTATGCTTGTTCAATATAGTGGATATTGTTAGGTGTGATCCTCCTCATCAGACGTCCTCTCGTCCTCACTCCTAGTTTTCCTAACCTTGTTAAATGCCTCTCCCGTCGGCTATACTATCTGCTTATTCGATTCAATTAGGAATATTATGTTACAGCTAAATCACTGAGAACAGACACCCAGGGGTCGAGCAAACAAGTTTAAAATACTTGTTATGCTATTTGAACTAATCTTCGCTAGACCACTACGGTCATCATATTGGCATAACCCAGAATAATTGTGGGGTGACCATATCAGGCAAGTAAAAAACCAGGACAGTCGAAAGGGTACTGCCTCCCCCGTCACCTCTCAATTGACTGTGCCTTCTCCACATGTTTTCGACGGTTAAAAAGCTCTGGGGTCTGGCATGCAGAGCTACGGCATTAAAAAAGTTTTGGGGGTCTGGGAGGAAGAGCTCTGCCAGAAAGTCTTTCGTCGGCATTCGATCACCAAGTAGTTTTTCGGATATACAAACACGGAATTCTTTCTACACCTTCATCAGCGAAAGTTTCATGCTGACATCGTGCATGTTGGTCGACAATGACTGGGCAGTGCGTAAGCCTCTTGTACCTGAAGGCATAAAATAGACCCCACTTGCGGTCCTTAGCTTCCTGCCCAGTAACTCCTAGCCCTGGCCTCCTCGTGGCGTCGACTGGGATACGAGTAACCTTAGTGAAGATCGGGTAACCAACCCCGGTGGGAACTTTGGTCGTATGCTGGCAGGGAAGGGGGGTTACCCTTCTGCGGAAGGTGTAAACCTGTCCTGGTGTCCAGGTGGGACCTTAAGCAGTCCTGGCACGACGGCCCACCGGCGAGACAGGTGGTTGGCGTAGGCCCTATAAGCGGCCCCTTAAAAAAACCCACATAACGAACAATACAGAAGAGAATACGACCCAGAACAATCGGCAACGACCCAGGCGACGAATAAAGGATCACGATTGGAAACTCGGAACATGGAACTGCAGATCGCTCGGCTTCGCAGGATGTGACAGGATAATCTACGACAAGCTACACCCCCGCAACTTCGATATCGTGGCGCTGCAGGAACTTTGCTGGACGGGACAGAAGGTGTGGAAAAGCGGGCATCGAGCGGCTACCTTCTACCAGAGCTGTGGTACAACCAACGAGCTGGGAACCGGCTTCATAGTGCTGGGTAAGATGCGCCAACGTGTGATCGGGTGGCAGCCGATCAACGCAAGGATGTGCAAGTTGAGGATCAAAGGCCGTTTCTTCAACTACAGCATCATCAACGTGCACTGCCCACACGAAGGGCGACCCGACGACGAGAAAGAAGCGTTCTACATGCAGCTGGAGCAGACATACGACGGTTGCCCTCTGCGAGACGTGAAAATTGTCATCGGCGACATGAACGCACAGGTAGGAAGGGAGGCAATGTACAGACCGGTGATCGGGCCTAACAGCCTGCATTCCGTATCAAATGACAACGGCCAATGATGTGTGATCTTCGCAGCCTCCCGTGGAATGGTAATCCGAAGCACCTTCTTCCCTCGCAAAGCATAGCTCTCGTCGAAGCCGAACGCCGCGGCTAAACATCGAGCGGCTACAAGATGGCAGAGTGGCTCAAGAATACGCGCAGCAGCTGGAAGTGGCACTACCAACGGAAGAGCAGCTAGGCGCAGTTGCCCTTGAAGATGGCTGGAGAGATATCCGATCCGCATTGGTAGCATCGCAGCCACTGCACTAGGTACGGTGGGCCCGGACCGAAGAAGCGACTGGTACGACGGCGAATGCGAGCAGTTAGTCGAAGAGAAGAATGCAGCATGGGCGAGAATGCTGCAACACCGCACGAGGGCGAACGAGGCGCGATATAAACAGGCACGGAACAGGCAGAACTCGGTTTTCCGGACCAAAAAGTGCCAGCAGGAAGACCGAGATCGCGAAGCGATGGAGCAGCTGTACCGCGCTAAAGACACACGGAAATTCTACGAGAAGTTGAACCGCTCGCGCAGGGGCCACGTACCACAGGCCGACATGTGCAGAGATACAAACGGGAATCTTCTCACGGACCAGTGTAAGGTGATCCAGAGGTGGCGGCAGCACTACGAAGAACACCTGAACGGCGATGCAGCAGACGACGAGGATGGCACGGTAACGCACCTGGGAGCACGCGCGGAAGACATTACACTACCGGCTCCGGATCTCCAAGAAATCCAGGAGGAGATCAGCCGGCTCAAAAATAATAAAGCCGCTGGGGTTGACCAAATACCAAGCGAGCTACTAAAACACGGTGGCGAGCCACTGGCTGAAGCGCTGCACTGGGTGATTACCAAGATTTGGGAGGAGGAGATTTTACCGGAGGAGTGGATGGAAGGTGTCGTGTGTCCTATCTACAAAAAGGGTGACAAGCTGGATTGCTGTAATTACCGAGCAATCACCCTGCTGAACGCCGCCTACAAGGTACTCTCCCAAATACTATGCCGTCGACTATCACCAATTGCAAGAGAGTTCGTGGGGCAGTACCAAGCGGGTTTCATGACCGAACGATCTACCACGGACCAGGTGTTCGCTCTTCGTCAAGTACTGCAGAAATGCCGCGAGTACAATGTGCCCACACATCATTTGTTCATCGACTTCAAAGCCGCATACGACACTATCGATCGAGATCAGCTATGGCAGATTATGCACGAGTACGGATTCCCGGACAAACTGACGCGATTAGTGAAGGCGACGATGGATCGGGTGATGTGCGTAATACGTGTCTCAGGGACGCTCTCGAGTCCCTTCGAATAACGCAGAGGGTTACGGCAAGGTGATGGTCTCTCGTGTCTGTTATTCAACATCGCGCTGGAAGGTGTAATAAGAAGAGCAGGGATCGACACGAGTGGTACGATTTTCACAAAGTCCGTTCAGCTACTTGGCTTCGCCGATGACGTTGATATTATTGCACGAAACTTTGAGAAGATGGAGGAAGCCTACATCAGACTGAAAAGAGAAGCCAAGCGCGTCGGACTTGCCATCAACACGTCGAAGACAAAGTACATGATAGGAAGAGGTTCACGAGAAGAGAATGAGAACCGCCCGCTTCGAGTTTGCATCGGTGGCGACGAAATCGAGGTGGTTGAAGAGTTCGTGTACTTCGGCTCACTGGTGACCGCCGACAATGATACCAGCAGAGAGATTCGTAGACGCATCGTGGCAGGAAATCGTGCTTACTTTGGCCTCCGCAAGACACTTCGGTCGAACAGAGTTCGCCGTCGTACGAAGTTGACCATCTACAAGACGCTGATTACACCGGTAGTTCTATACGGGTACGAGACCTGGACCATGCTCGTGGAGGACCAATGCGCACTTGGTGTCTTCGAACGGAAAGTGCTGCGTACCATCTACGGTGGAGTGCAGATGGAAGACGGCACATGGAGACGGCGAATGAACCATGAGTTGCATCAGCTGTTGGGGGAGCCGCCCATCTGTCATACCGCGAAAATCGGACGACTACGGTGGGCCGGGCACGTAGCCAGAATGTCGGACAATAGCCCGGTGAAAACGGTTCTCAATTGCAATCCGACCGGTACAAGAAGACGTGGCGCGAAGCGAGCACGATGGATCGACCAGGTGGAAGACTATTTGCGGACCCTTCGCAGACTGCGTGGCTGGCGACGCGCGGCCATGGACCGAGTGGAATTGAGGAATCTTTTGTATACGGCACAGGCCACTTCGGCCTTAATCTGTTAATAAATAATTAAAATCGTGCATGCAGAACCGGCGAGGAGTTTTCAGCGCTAAATACACGTCATAGACGTAGAGCAGAAACATCAACGGTCTTCAGCAGATTCAGCTCCATCACGTAAAAAACTGTGTCTTTATCACGTTTAGAAACTTAGCACAGGCCGAAAACTTCATTGCAAAGAACAACATGCAACGCGAGGTCGAATTTAATAACACCAGAATAAAGTTCCCCGTGCATATGGAAAACGACATGGTGGACGTGCGTATCCATGATTTGGACCCGCGCGCTAGGGAAGATTACATCAAACGAATCATGTCGCAATATGGAGAAGTAGAATCTATTACGAATATCACCCGGAGAATTTTTTCGCCGGCATTCTCAACGACGACGTTCGTATTGTGAGGATGCGAGTGACTAAACCAATACGCAATACCTTCTTACATGACTATCGAATGCAAATCACCGAAGGATGGCGTGACCTATAAGCAAACAACGCTAATCACATATCCCGGGCAGACCCCAACATGCCAATTCTGTAACTGTACAGCCCATCACGGAAAAACATGCACCGAAGCAACTAGTCAAAACTCATCTACTACAGCCAACTCTAACAAGCAGCCAACGACACCTTCAGATAAACCAAAAACAACGATCCAATTAACCAATAATGCAGGTACCACGACCACGACAACCGCTCCCAAACCAACAACTAGCATCGCCAATATAGAAGAAAATACCGATGAAGACGGATCTACAACAGCGACCCTTAAGAACAAGACACAAATAAGAACCTGTGATCGTGAACAGCAAGTATCAGAATCAGAATATATTGGCTCAAATGGCACGTTCCCCGTATGTAGTCGGTGTTTTGTGCCCCTCAAGAAACAGCAAGAAAGCAGTACTGATGATGACATGGACGGGAACGATAACGCGAAAGAAGGCAGACTGAATGACCCCCAAGCGGCTTCATCGCCAAGGAAAAGGATCTCAACACGCAGCAGCAAACTGCGTAAACAAGATCTGACAGACCGATATTCTTAGAATTTATTTTTTTATTTTTACTTATTGTAAGAAAAAATTGAAGACCTACGGCTCAGTTGTACTAACGCATTGAGCCGTTTCGAATGAAACTTTAGATAAAAAATACGGTCTCAAGTAGCTTCCCTGTGCTATGCCTGGCAATTTCCAATGGCAACCATTATCTCTCGATCTGAGAGCTATGATAGAAACAACTTCAAAATCTACCGTTGTTTCCAAATTTCTCCATTTTATCGATTGTTATATGAAAATTGGCGGATAGGTCGGTGTACATAATATTAGTTTGAGCGCGACATTCCACATTCTCTGTTATGTAGAATTCTAGGCTCGGCAGGTTAGTTGGTGTTCAGTGTCCAGGCGTGGAGCCATGTTAATCGTCTATTAGGTACTTTTTGCCTTTCTCCTATAGAAAGGTTATTCAATCACTCTAAATCGTCAACTTAATCCCGGCCCGGAGGGCCGTCTGTCATATACCATTCGACTCAGTTCGTCGAATTCGTGTGTGTGCGTATGTATATGTGTGTATGTATGTATGTGACCAAAAATATGCACATCGGTTCCTCGGAGATGTGCATATTTTTGGTCACATACATGCCAAAAATATGCACATCGGTTATTCGGAGATGGTTGAACCGATTTCATCAAACTTAGTCTCAAATGAAAGGTACAACGTTCTCATCGGCTGCTATTGAATTTCATTAAATTCCGAGTTTCGGTTCCGGAGTTACGGGTTTAAGAGTGCGGACACGCAGCAAATTCACATTTTTGCCTTTCTCCTATAAAAAAGTTATGCAATCACTCTGAACATCGTCAACCTAATCCCGGCCCGGTGGGCCGTCTTTTATGTACCATTCGACTCAGTTCGTCGAATCCGGCAATTCATTTAAAAATTTCCTAACAAGTTTAATGTAAAATTTCCTAACAAGTTGAAATTTTTTGGCGGGGTCCAAACGTATGTGTAAATCGCACTGAATATCTAATAGACATTTCCACCATCATATTAAACATAACCAGCCATGGAATCGTAGTTTGGATAAATGAGAAAGGCACAATTACACCACTAGGTGGATTAAAACGGGTTTTTAATTAATTTATTTTACACGGCTCAATGCATTAGCTTACCTGTGCCGTGGATCATTTAATATTAACAATGTGTATATAAAAATAAATAAATCGCATTTTATTGTATATCCGTCGAATCTAGTGTATGCGATTTGTTACTTTGCGTAGAGATTTTATTTCTTGTTGGAGATCCATTAACTGCATTTCCTGTTGTTGCTTAGTCCGCTTTCTATCGGTTTATCGTTTTCGTTCATGCTATCCTCGCTCTTGATGTTGTATGGGCTTTCACGATTACCTGGTTTGAGTTGTTTGTGGGGCCTACGGGTCACGATTGCGTATCCGTGTTCTTTGTTATTTACTTTATTATCGGTGGTGCTGGCAGTTGATTGGGAAGTAATGGGCGCATCACAATGATCGCACACGCTGTGCGTGATTTAGTTGATGTTGATAAAGGGCTGTGTGATGGGTATGCTTGCAGTTGATATTGTTTCATTACAGGTTTGTATACATGGTTTCTCGTAGTGTCTTCTTGTGTAACAACGTAGGGCACGCAGGAGTCTGTCCTTCATATGTGCACAGCGTGATTTGGTCACGCTTTTTGCTTTGAAATGAAAGTTCAGATATGAAGGAATAGGTTCCGTCACTCGCATTCTCATGACACGAACACCGTTGGAAATATCTAGAAAAAAATTCTCCAGGCTTCAAACTTAATGGATTCCACTGTAACGTATTCCGACATGATGGTTGTAATAAATTTATTAATAATACCCAGGTGTAGATCGTGCAGACGCATATCAATCTTGTCATTGTCAATATAAACGGGTATTTTGGTCCTAACATTATCATGCTCAACGTATTGCATGTTATCTTCCATGGCGTAGCTTTCCGTTATGGCCAAAGTTTTAAACGTTATCAGTAACGAGTGTGGTGGGCTTGTATAACGACGACTTCCGTTAGTCTAAACTGCATTTGCAAATTTGCTGTTGAATTTTGCTGTTGAGTTTCGAACATCTTGAAATGAAAGATCGATATCGCAGCGATGAAACTAACGCTGCTTTATTGTTCACACTGGCTTGGGACGACTTTCATGTTTCGATTGCTTTGCTTGTTTATAGTAATGGCATGGTACATATAGACATCATACTAGAGGTAGAAACATTCGTTTGATTCACTGCTCTCTAAACAAGCAGATCAAGTGAATATGTACTGGTATCCACCCTATAGTAATTCCATGATCACCATCTCGAGAGAGCGCTCAATGAAATTATTCCACTATAGTTGCTATTTTTCTTTCCTTGGAATGGATTTCTAGTAAGACGAAACAAAGTCAATAGCAAGAGAACTCAAGTAGGGGCCGAAAAACCAAAACATCGATGTGTCTTTTAGAGGTACCGGATTGAAAGACGATATAAGCCGAAAAGAAGCGCTGGTAACCATTGTTTCTTCGATGTTGACGAGGCACTCTTGAGAGATTAAAACAAACCATCGGAAGGTACAGGAAGATTCGACTGTATTATGTTTTGTTTGTCGCATTCCGATTGAGGATGAGTATACGTTGCAGCAGGCATGCACAAGAACGGTGCTGCTCCATGTCCTATTCCTGTGCACTGGCTCCTAATGTGTCAGGGCTAAATTCATTGAGCTAGGGCTTGTGCTGATTTCCGATGAGCTAGAGTTAGCAAGTAGCACGAGCAGCGATGAGCGAGAACTCTCGCTAGCACGGTGATAACTAGCACGCTGCACGGAGTCTGGAACCATACTATCACCGACGTTCTGAAGCAGCTGGGATACAAAGCTACGGAAGCTGACAACTGCCTTTTTGTGAAGAACGAAGGGGAACTGTCGTACATTCTTCTTTATGTAGATGATATGCTGATCGTTACCAATGGCGTCGAGGAGTACGAGCGAGTACGGAAGCACCATGAAGAGAAATTCAAGATATCCTGCCTGGGTGATGTGAAAAATTATATTGGTATCCGAGTTGAGCAACAAAATGGATGTTTCCTGTTAAACCAAGAACAATACATCAAAAGGATGTTGACGAAGTTTGGCATGGAACAATCAAAACCATCACCAATTCCTATGCACCCTGGGTATGTCAAAACAAAGCAAAAGGAGAAGATTATGTCTAATACGGAGAAATACCAGAGTCTGGTGGGAACTTTGCTCTATGTTGCTGTATGCACACGGCCTGATATTTCCATTACGGCATCCATTTTTTGGATGTAAAGTCAGCAAGTTAACGGAGAGCGACAGAACGGAAGCAAAGCGAGCATTACGTTATCTGAAAGGTACCGCCGGGTTAAGGTTGAAGTTAGGAGGTAAAAACAACAATCTTGAAGGCTATGCTGACGCTGATTGGGCAGGTGACCGCAGAGATAGAAAGTCGAATTCTGGAGTTTTGTTTATGCTTGGCGATGGAACGATAAGCTGGACAGCACGAAAACAAGAATGTGTAACTTTGTCTTCTACCGAAGCGGAATATGTTGCACTCGCTGAGGCAAGTAAGGACTTACTCTGGCTGATAAAGTTAATGCGATAATTTGGCGAAAGTATTCAGCAACCGGTGATAATCAACGAAGACAACCAAAGCTGCATCAGTATATTGAACGCTGAAGGTGAATCAAGAAGAACAAAACATATCGATACTCGGTACAATTTCGTACGTGATTTGACCAGATCCGGAGTCTTCAGAGTTATCAAACTACAAATGATGAGGGAGAAATTTGGTGTGAAAAACATCGAACTTGAGGAGGAGTGTTGAAGATAGCAAGAGCAATAGTTTGCCATGATTTTGTAGACGCTATGTAAAATAAAATAATATTTCATTCATTTTTTCACCGTTGATTAAGCAAGTTGTTATTTCTTTGTCGTCCAATAATAAACCCATGATTTTCACTGTGACAGTACAGTAATTTTACAATAATTTACAGTCAATTCTAGTGTTATGCTATTATACAAAAACAATAAGTTTTAGCGTTTCTACAGTAAATGTAAAATCGACTTTTACACTTAAACACGGGGTGGTTATGTATCTTAACATTGAAACAATTGATTTTTTCTATACATTTTTTCTCGAAAACGAAACGAAAAAACGAAAATTTCAAGTGAATTTACTGTATCAGTTTTTTGCTGAATAGTAAAATTGATTGCTACATGAAATTTTATTGTAAATCTACTGCGAGAGCTCTGCGTCGAACAATGTTGAAACAGTAAAAACTAATATTTATTGTTTTATGATTGTTTGCAGGGTAAATGCTATTGTAAAATACTATTCGGGTCGAGCTGTCAAAAAAAAAGTAACTTTTTTGTTTCCGACAATGGGTACTTTTTATCCATATCACAACTAAGGATCATAACAGAACCTGCAAATTATCGGCCTGCATCGGAGTCCGTGGCGAAAACGGAACATTTCGGAAATGCTCCGAAAACAACGGCCGTTTAGACTACTGAGGATGTTGCAAATATGCACCAGTTCGGCATTTTTAGAGCAGCCGAAAGATCGAGCCATCAAAAATATATCCAGTTGGCGGATTTATTTTGTTAAGGAGTTTTGGAATGGGATCTCTATCTAGATTCCAAGCTTTTGTAAGGAGAAAATAATGTGAAATGAATGTTAATTCATGTTTTTTTTTTAAATTCAGAAATAATTCTATTGACAGTATTTTTCCTTCTGGCGCGATTTTCATGAATGGCTATTTTTTACGTATTTTTTTGTAATAGTTCTGCGAAAAATAATGGGTAAAACATACCCAGGTTGACGTACAATGGGTGCAAACGCTTTACCCATTTAATATGTTATTCCACTTTTACTGAAAATGCGTAGTTTTCTACGCATTAATGGGTACTTTATTTTATCAGTGTGGAGACAGTAACAGTACATATACATTTTTACATTAAGCTTCCTACCTTCCTCCAATAGAGACGCTGTAACTTCAGTCGCTTCTCGTTTGTATGGGGTAAGGAAAGAAATATCAGTCTTCTTAATATATAGTCTTCGCAGGACCGAACACCACCGCCACACACCACCGAAAAGCTACCTAAAATTGAGTACTTTTGACTCAATCTCGTGACATCGTGCAGGAAGGTAAAATTAAGGAGACCGTGTTGAAGGTAGTTTCCATTTAACTACGGCAAAAATCATAACTCAACCTTGAGTTTAATTTACTTAAATTTAAGTTGAATTTAGCTAGCACACCGGGTTACAGCTAGTGTATATATACTTCCTAATTTCCACATTCTCAAATTTGTATATCATGAAATTTAAAATTACAAGCCTTCAAATTTAAAAATCGATTAACTTTTAAATGTTGAAATCTTGAATTCTCAAATATTTTTATTTTTAAATTTTTAAAATTAAGAATTCTAAAATTTCAAATGTTTAAATTTTTGGAGCTGTAAATTTTCAAATAAACCTTTATGTTTTTGAATTCCTGGTTTTTGATTTTTTAGATTTAGATCTTAGTTTTTAAAATTTTGCATTCCATATATTTATTTTTTTAAATTTTGTAATTCTTAGATTTTATTTTACAAAAATTTTTATATTTTTAAATTTCCAATTCTTCATAACTTTAAATGTTCAAACTTTTGAATTTTGGAATGTTTTTAATTTTGATGTTTTAAATAACAAGTTTTTAAAATATCTTAATTTTTAGATTTTTAAACTATTTAATTTTTAAAAAATTAAATAATTTAACTTAAAATTCTTAAACACTTGGATTTTTAAATTCATAAGTTTTTGAATTTAATTTTTTATTTCGATTATAGAGGTTTTAGCCTTAGTGTCATTCGCCTCTTTTTTCGGAATAGAAAAATCTCTTTGGAAAGTTTATTTGTTTTATTTTCACTATAGAGGGTTTAACCTTAGGGTCATTCGCCTCTTCGGGTTAGAGAAATATCTTTGGAAAAATCTCTAACCCTGTGTGCGGAGTTGGGAATCGAACCCAGGTGTGCTGCGTACAATGGAATCAATTTACCAACTACGCTATGCTCGTCCCCTCTCTATGGAAAGTCTCTAAGTCTATGTACGGGATTGGTAATGGAACCTAGGTGGGCTGCGAACAAGGAAAACGATTTACCAACTACGCTGCGCCCGCCCCTTTAAATTCGATTCATGAAACCTTAAATTTTTGTTCTGTTTTTCATATTTTTTCGGTTTATGATGCGTATTTTTAAATTTTTGAAACTATCATTTTTAAATTAGAATTGCTTTGCATTTTTGAAATTAATTAAGTGTTAAATTGTGATTTTTCAACCCTTTAATTTTCAACGATTATATCACAGACTAACAGACATAACACTATGAGGGAATTCCCTAAAAAAATATCGATCCGGCAATTTTCCCAGAACACCAGCCCAACATTTTATTCACATTCCGAAACACTCATTTGCTGGTGGGTTACCCCTCAGGCTTGGGAACAATTTTTCACTAAATGGTCTATCCCTCATACGTTTGCTCATATGTCAGTGGCGCCATAATTGCAAATGTGGTCACAGTCCCAACTACAAATATATTTAAAATGACTGTTAAAGCGGGCGAAGCATTGTTTTCGAGTGTTATGCCTGTTATTCTGTGTTTATATTTCCAATTCTTGATTTTTTTAAATGTTCCATTATAAAAATTTCTGGAACAAGGTTCGCAGCACTACATAGAACGTCTGGTCGAATTCCCGCGTCTCCTTCAGTGAAAAGTGAGGAAATTTCAACCAGACATCTGAAAATTGAAAAAAAGTTCATGCATATTGTTAATAAACTGTAAAAAAGCTCGAAAAGTCCTTAATGCCGGAGAAAAATAAATGTTTTTCTTGCTTGCGGATTTTCGCGGATTTTTACTTCAGCCAGGGATATTACATTTGCGGATTTCCTAAAAAATAATGGCAACGCTGCAACCGATTCAAAGGTAATAGATGTTCATGATCAAAGAAGAGGAAAGGGTGAGCATATCATACACGTAGAAGAATCAAGTCATTTTGAAACAACAAAACGTTTAGTTGAATTTCAAACTTGACGAATAACTGTTTCAAACTGAAATGGGCGTTTCTTGTAAGCACGTATTTAGTTTAGATCAACAAGTAGTTCTGTTTACATTTTAAATAGAAACATTGTTGAAACAAAATAAAATGTGTTAGATCTAACTGTTCCCTTTGTTGAACACCAACAGAATCTTTGTTTGATTTCAACTAAATTTGAGTTGTTCTTTCCTTTGGTTAACACCAAAGATTTTTTTTTTGTTTCTTCGAACCTGTTTGTTAGGTTAAACTTATCATGATTTTGTTGAAACCAGTGTTTCAAATAAACCACACATTTTACTCCAAGGAGCCTATTTCCCAAGGAGCGGTGGAAACCAATCATTGTTATGCGCGTTTCTGGGAGTGAGTAAAAAATGCAATCCATGTAGATTTTGACTCTTAGGTTTTCACTCTTAGTTTTGGCTCTTCCTGGTCACTCCGGTTTGTGATTCTTGTTCTGTCGCCGCTCGTAGATCGAATTTAATTTCAAACTTTGCTAACAGTTCTTCAAAATTTGTACGTTTAATTTCTCAATTATTCCAGCAGTACGCATATATTGAAGCAAGTCCTTTGCTTACAACTTAATTTTCTTTAACAAATATATTATTCTAGCAATATAGTCACGGGGAAACATGTCTCAAATCCGATGAAAATATCTTTCTGCTGGAGTGATGAAATCAAAAGCTCAAATGCATAGGGAAACGATGCAAAACAAGTGTACTATTTACTGTAATAGTTGTGCACGCTAATTATTGAATGCTATCCTGCGAGGTCTTTTGTACTTGATAAAATGAAAATTAAAAATCTAAATTGAGCTCAATTCGGGCTTTTAAACTGTATGCTGCTGTTATAATCTAGTAACGTGTTTTCACTCCTTGGCGGTTTTCACTCCCCAGGAGCCAAAAAAACCATGAGTGATGAATTCATGGATTTTAATGATTTGTCAAACTATAGTTTTTTCAACGCATGCTGATTGGAGTGATTTTTGAAACACTAGTTGAAGCTATTGAAAAGCCAACAAATGAATTTATTGGTAATTTTAAGCAACAATGTTGATTAAATCAAACCTGAATCTGGTTTGTCACTATATCAAACGGGAAAATTGTTATTTAAAACCAAAATTTGTTTATTCTTACTGATTTTTTTCTGCGTGTAGTGTTGTTAAATCGATTGCTTCTTACACAGTTCTTCTGAGTTCGATTTCCTTACCCCGCACATAGGGTTAGATATTTTTCTTATCCGAAAAAGAGGCGAATGACCCAAGCGTTTAATCATAGCAATCGAAACAAAAGAGGATCGCAGAAGCAATACACGTAAGTTTGATGATGAAAGTGAAAATAGAATTCAATTCATAAACTGGAAATTTTGATTCCGTGATCTTTCTAGTATGGGGAATTTATTATGTAGAAATTATTACAATGAAAAAATACACAAAACAAAAGATGTTATACCTATTATAGCGCGATCGATAAAACTGAGTAGGTTTTGCCACAGATAACAGACGTTTAGGCTAGAACAAAATTTCCTTGAAAACCTGTGTAAACTTTCAAATTGATAAACGTTGGAAATCCGTGTTTCACTATTGCCATCTGCGCAACTGTTTGCTACACGTGTTTGAGAGCTGCACTCTAACTACATTGTATCGATCACTGCGCCATCTACAAAGTTTACCAAACGTGTTTCAGACGTCTGATTTATTCGGAACTCCAGTAGCGGGTATTTACACACGATTCAAATCGAGCCTAAACGTCTGTTATCTGTGCTTTAACTTTATAACCACGAAGAGAAAAAAGTGGGGCAAGGTGGGCCTTTTGCAGACAAATGAAATGAGGAAAAAAATATAATTCAAGTTAAATTGTTCCTACTTCGCTAGAATTTTTGAGTAGACTAAAATATATGCAAATACTTTCTTGTTTTCGAATTCAAATATAATATTTCGAACTGAGAATAAATTTATCAAGTAATTTATAAAGTAATCTAATTTAAATCACTGCTGTGTCTAGTCCTTTCTGCAGTTTTCCGAATTGTAGTTCAGTCATAAGGCAGTGGTTATTCTTTGCAAGAAACGTTTATCAGTCAGTTGTCAAAATAATGCTCATTTTCATCCAAGATACTTTTCCGAAGACACAAATCCTTTAGGATACATACCCAGGGCGCTAGAGCATTTGAGCGTCGAAAGTAGCATTCTGCCCACTGTGCCGTCCTGTAAAATTCTCACAATCTTCGCGCACTTCTCGAGTGCAATTCCCCTCATTACGAATATGTAAAATAGCATTTAATTCGAATCGCTTTTCTTCGGCCCACTGAACGTCAAAACTTGAACAATTCACTGAATGGTAGTGTTGATTTCGCTCATGGGGCTGTTATGTCTTGTTTCTGAAAATTATCGAACAATTTTGTTTAAAAAACACAGCTCCTTTAAAAAATTAATAAATTTATTGCTTCTCCATAACTAACCCATCGTTGATCTTTCAAATGGAATTGATAGATTGAAAATCATGCTTGAAGATATTGATTCTGTCACGTTCGCCCGAAAGCCATTTACCCGAAGGACGTTTGCCCGAATGTCACATAAACCCGAATGTCATTCACCCGAATGCCACGAACACCCGAAAGACATTCGCCCGAATGCAACATAAACCCGAATGCCATTTGCCCGAATTCCATATACCCGAAAAACATCGAAATGTCAATCGAAAAAATTTAATTTATTAAGATGAAATACAAATTTTATTACATTTGCTGCTATGAAGAAATTAACACTAAAGCTATACCAGTCAAATAGTTAATCCAATCACCTGGTTTGTATGATTTAACTAGGGTTTCCAGTTTTAAGTCCTTTCGTGAGTTCTTTTTAGACTTTTTTGCTGTTGGCACCGCTTGTAGTGTACGTAAAACATACGTACTAGGGTTTTTCTCTTCAAGCTGCAACTGCTTCAACACACCATAGAATTTACACG
Source organism: Topomyia yanbarensis (assembly GCF_030247195.1). Taxonomy (NCBI): domain Eukaryota; kingdom Metazoa; phylum Arthropoda; class Insecta; order Diptera; family Culicidae; genus Topomyia; species Topomyia yanbarensis. The sequence continues at coordinate 140,191,635 of NC_080672.1, read as the reverse complement.
GCTTAACAAACCGTTCCATTTATTGTGCTAGTCTTCCACATTATTGGTGGTTCTAGGAATCTTTGTCGATACATTTTCGAAAACTGACCACGAAGCGGGGGACAAAGAAGGGTTATCGAGAAACTTTTTGATTAGTTTCCTTCCTACCAAAAATACAATTTTTACTAATGTAATCCAAAAAATCGTCGAGAGCCTTTGGACAACTTTTCCTCAATTCTTCGAGTGCCATTGGAATACCTTGATGGGGCAAGAAATCCAAGGCAACAACTTTTTTTTTTATCCCTTTATGGGCAGCTAGGGCCGAGGGTGGTGGCTAGCGGGTTTCATACATCCTTGACCTGACGGACAAAGCTATGGTGCCTTGAACACAGGCAACGCAGATCCAAGGCCATCATTGAAATGATAAGTTCTGCGTTTGAGATGTACTTCCCCCGGTTGCCAGACGAATACCTGCAATTATTACTTGTTGCTTTGTGTGTATGAATCTAATGTTCAGTCCTGGGTGGTGTATGCGTGGAAGGTGTGGTTTTTAGCGTTCGAGTCCAGGAGTGCATATCTGTCTGGGTTAACGTGGGCGGTTACTAATTGTGTAATAGTGTGATCTCCAAAGGCTCGAGCATTTGAATGCTAGCGTGTCTCTAACTTTGCGTGCATAAATTCGATTTTAGATTCGTGTGGCCATTCGAATATTCACGTGTATTCTTGAACGATCGCGCGCGGACCGTGAATATGATAATTAATTTTTAGTGTATGGTAGAGGAACGTGTTGTTTGGTGAATATGCATCATTCATTGCATCATTCTTGATTGGTCCAACTGAAGGCATGAGTCGAGAGTAGAGAATTCCGAACGTAGCTGGGCTATGATCGCGCGAGTGGTGGGTTAATGCTTGAGACCGCGGTTGTGAATTTATAGGTGCTGAAAAGTTTACTTAAGTAAGGGGGTGTTTTAATGTTGGCGAAATTGCGAGCGTAGGTGTGTGTGGATGATTGAAATTGTAATGTAAATTCGCGTTTTTTTGTTATCGCGAAAGTTAGGGGCGTTTGTGCGCTTTGGATGTGAGTTTATATGGGAGAATATGCTATTGATTGTGTTAGTGAGTATGAGTATGAACCTAACTTAAGATATAGTAATAAAAGGAAAGATATCATGCCGAATGTTTCTTTTATTAGGTCACTAACCGTGCATTGCAGAATGCCCGCAAACTCTGAACTAGGCCTCGTCGAGTCCAGTCTGTCAGTCTCGTCGTGTCGTGTCTGGGGTTTCCAGGTTACATGCATTCACCAGATGAGACTAGCTTATGTCAGCTTACTTGTGCACTGGTTTCGTAGAATCGAGGCGATCATCGAAATGATAGATCCTACGAGTGAATGCATTTGGCCTAGTCACCTGTCAAGCATTTGTGTATTTGTGTATGTTGAGATATGTGTGGAGCCTGTAAATAATATTCTAATACGAATAATAATTTATACGTTAAAATAAGAAATTTGTTATATACTACTTGCAGTTTGTTGATCGTTCCTACTTATCTGGCGACGTCTGATGGCAGAGAAGAATCATTGTTGGCAGCAATGTTGCTCTTCTTGGATGTATGAGCTCGAGAAGGTCATCACAAGAATAAAACGCATGAGACCGAAAATAAAAAAAAATAAAATAAAGAGAAGAGTTAGTATTGTTATTGAGTATTAATAATATTACGATTTTTTTCGAGAGTTGTCCTACTGGAGCTGTGGAGTTATTTGATTCAATTAAGGCGTGGACCTAGACTTCTGGGATGGAGGATAGAGACTTCCGGACGTGAACGATTCATGAATGCGCGAGTGCGGGGGACTGTAGGTTCACGCTTGAGACTGCGTTTGAGTGATTACAAGTGCTGAGACGTTCATATTATCACCGAAATGTTATAATGTCTGGAAGAGTGCGAGTATAGGTTGCGTGGATGGTCGCGAAGGGCTCAAGCATTTTTATATTTGTTTGTCGCGTGTATGTGACTTTGTGTGTATACATTCGATTTTATGTAGTTTAGTGGATATGAGCATTATATTTTTGATTGGTCCACCTGAAAGCATTGGACTTATGCTACTAGGGCCGAGAATAGGGGATTCCGGACGAAACCGATTCATGATCGCGTGAACACAGGCATTTGGGGGTTCACTCTCGAGACCGGGATTGTAAATTTATAAGTGCTAAACCATTCACTTAATCACCGGGGTGTTATACTTTTTATGAGATCGTGGGTGTGTTCGTGCGTGGATGATCGCGATGGACTCGAGCGTTTGTATGTGGACATTTTTGTCGCGTGTGCTAGTATGTATGTAACTTCTCGTGGACACATTATTTTTATAATCGTGTGGCCATTCGCATGTTCGCGTATTCTTCAATGATCGCGCGTGGACGTCTTGTCTAGTTTTATTTCTATTGGTCCAACTAAAGGCATGAATTTGGGCTGCTAGGATTAAGGGCGGAGACTTCCGGAGGTGACCGATTCATGATTGCGTGAGCTTAGGTTCTTAGATTCAAACGTTCACCTAATCAATCGGGGTATTTGAATATTGGCGAGATCGCGGGCGTTCGTATTTGTGACCAGGTTTGTGTTATCGCTTAGGCCACGTTTGTACGTTTGGAATGAGAGATTATTAGTGTATATGAGAGAATAAGCAATTTGTGTTAGTGAGTGTTAGCATGGATCTAATTGAAAATATAGCAAGAAATGAAGGGTGCCTGCAGAGAGAATTGGGCCCTAAACCCACATTGTATATTATTTGACCATGGCAGTGGATAATAAAGGTCGCCAAGTTAAGTACTAAAATTGATCACAATGTAGCTTAACTAAAAAGAAATTAATCGTATCCCAAGTTTCTGTGATATAATCACTGTAATACTGCTTTGGTGGAAAAGCCCCCGGACCACATCAAGGTACAGTATCATGCCGAGGGCAAGAAAGCCAAGGCAACAACTTGTTTGTAAATTAGTTGTATTCTGTGATCTTCCGAATATTTTGTCTGACGACCAAGTTGTTTTATTTTTCAAAAAAAAAACTTTGGTTTAGATGGAAGAATCATCCTGTCTCGAAATCCAATATTACGTAGAGAGCTATTTGGTATATAGATTCAAGAAATTGCTCTTGTTTTGAAAGAAGGTATCAACCCTTATGTTTGAGTATACCGGGCAGACGAGTGGATCAACAGTTTCTTTGCAAACTTATTTGGCATGCAGATCCAAGGATTTGTCATATTTGAAAGAAGCAATCAACCCCTAATTGTGGGAAAAGAGCTGCTCATGTTTAAAAGAAGGAATCAATCCCTAAGTGTGAGTAAACCAGGCAAACGAGTGGATCACCGGTTTGATTGCGAGGGCTATCTGGTATACAAACTCAAAGTACTGCTGATATTTAAAGAAGGAATCAACCCCTATATTTCAGTAAACCAAGCATACCAATGGATCACAGGTTTGCCGCAGGGACCTCCGCTTCGGTTCCTCGACCTCGGTAATTGTGGCAAAGCCGCATCACACTAGCTTCGCCACATAACATTTATGAGCTACTATTTACTAACGGTGTTGTGCCAAATGGACTTCCACCATGCAAGATATAGTTACTAATTTAATTGATTCAATTCGCTAACGGAACATCTTAATATATATTTACCTCGATCGATGGTGTTTCCGAAAGATTTCTTATTATTTTGACCGGTTTATCACAAGATTTTACCGCTCGAGCTGACAACTGCGTCCTATATGCATCAGTTTGCACCTGAAGAGCATTTGTGGCGTTGGCAACAGAACCTCAGTGACGTCGGATAGTACACCTAAAAGCGATGTCGCATAGCCACAGTGGTCAGTGTACGGTTGACTAATGTGGCTACGCCACATCGCTTTCTGGTGCTCTGTCCGACTTCGCTGCCGCTCAGTCGGCTTTAAATTAGCTATAGCCCCTATGTTTGAGTAAACCGGGCAAACAAGAGGATCACAGGTTTGCTTATAACTCCGGCGACGGGTGGATCAACGCCTCGTCCAACGGAACCTCAGCGGCTTTGCGCCGCTTCAGATCCTTGGCCTCGGATATGCGGCCAAGCCGCATCACACTAGCTCCGCTGTATAAGCTCACTTGTTATTGTTTAGTTTATCAAACTTTAGTTAAAGATTTCACATTTCCCGCTCGGATTTGGTTTATTTAGGTTAAAATACATCCTTTTGGCAAAAAACCGCATTAAAGTCGGACTTCTATCACTGAAGTCACTAAACTAGAGCTTGAGTGAATGTGGTATTCGGGTTAATGACATTCGGGCGAGTGGTCCATTCGGGCTGATGGCATTCGGGTAAATGATCCATTCGGGTTAATGACATTCGGGTAAATGGTCCATTCTGGTAAATGGTTTTCGGGCGAACGTCATTCGGGTAAATGACTTTCGGGCGAATGTTATTCGGGCGAATGTGATAGAACCAAGATATTTAGGTTTGAAGAAAACCATTTTTGTTGTAAAAATCACTTGTCCATATTATAGGGGAAAGTCGTCGGTTGCCGGCACTGGTCGGTTGTCGGCACCCCTATGTAGCTTTTGACAGAAACCAGATATGGACATTCTGATAAATATTATTTGTGTTATATATTAGCGCGATCTTTTTGTGTCGATTGCTGAAGCAGACTCGAATGTTCTGTTCTACAACCAATATATTTTTTGAACAAGTGAAACTCTACTCAAAAGTTTTTTTTTGATGATTTGCTTAGTGTTACAGAAAGAAGTCAATCGATCGAAAAAGTATGCGCATTGAATATTTACGATGTGAATTTATTTTATTTTGTGATTCAACGTTGAATGGCGCCGAAATGTTCGCCACAAGTTTTCTTTTGATCAGTTTTCAAAAAGATTACTAAAATCGGTTGTCGGCACCCAAACATGGTCGGTTGTCGGCACCCAATTTTTTGTGGCAAATGCTCTCAATAACCTAATCAATATGGGTATTTTGGAACGGGCTTTACGAATAGATACCAGAGATCGATCTTTGCCACCATTCTGAAAACCAGGAAGGCGACTTCCTGTTTAGCGTTTTACATTTACATGAAGAAAGCCCACCAGGTCGTATTTTCACCGCTAGGTAGCACCGTATATACCAGATTGTCACGACCAGATAATTTGGTGGGGGGCTCGGGTTATCCTGTAGTCCCCTTCCCGTTTTGATTGACTTCTATCTGATCTGTCTGAAGCTTTGGTAAAAAACTGGAGTGCCTGAAACTAACTCAATGGCAATAAATGCGATCCGTCAGTGCATTTGCAGTGCGTAATATTCGCACTAGTTTTTCACATACACATATTGTGGTTCTGATGAAGAATGATGTTCATAATGCCTTTGATGGGTATTGAACTGAATAAATATCCTTTTCCCTTTGAATCGTGATGATCATCATTAATATTTTTCCATTTTTAGTAAATTTTTTTAGGGTGCCGACAACCGACCACATTTTTCAAAATGGTAAACAGTTATCATTTTACTAAATTGTTAATAACTTTTTTTAAGTTGACAAATGAAATTAAATTCTTCGATAAGTTATTAGCTAAGGCCTCTAGCTTTCTATTGGTATGCTTATTCCTATATATTGTTTAATTGGAGTAATGTTGTGAGCCAAAAACAAAAGTGTTCCGACAACCGAACACATTCCCCTACATAAATAATGCATCTCTACACTTATTGTAATGATTAAATAAAACACGTATAGTGTAAAATATAGCTAACCCTTAAATACATAACACTGTTTTAAAACAACATTGCGAAAAACATCTCAAAATTATCACAGTAATGTATTGAAGCTATGAGACAATTTTTACAATATTAAAAAAAAAATGATTTGCGACTTTGAGGGTTAATATGACTCCCATGTTTGGAAATGAAGTCAAATGTGATATAAATTGATACAAAAAATATCTTTTGCACATTTCTAAAAGACTTGTTATGACCAACAAAAATGTTGCCAAAAACGGAACCCATTTGTTGCCAAAATCGGAGTGTGCCAAAAACGGAATCTTACTGTGTTATTAAAATAAACAATATTCAAAAAAAAATTTCGAGGAATATTCAGAATAATGTTCTTTAAATTCTTTTGCATTTAAAATGATTAAAATTTATATAAATTTACATGTTCAATAGAAAGTGCAAAGCCAAAAAACGCAATTGACTGCAAAGCAGGTGCTCTAGAACAAGTTCAGTGAGTAATGAAGTTTTATTGTATTTCGGGCAATTTGTATACAGTCGTGATTCGGTGGTTGTGCACACCCTCTGTCCAACAAATGAATTTCATTCGCTAGTTGGACCGTAAATGCATCTGCTCACATCCATAGTTATTATCAGTTTGATTGTCAAAGTGAATTTGACACGAGATTTTGACATTCAGATCCTTTTTAGTTGGACAATGCTCCAACTAGCGGAGGTCCAGCTAAAAAGCGGTCCCGTTAAAAAGTTACCAACCAGTGAATACCGACGTAGCTCATATCGTGCAATGATAATTCACGGGAAACTGCGTCCCAGGAAAATACCGATTTGGTATCCTATTATTTCGGTTACATGTTAATCAAATAGACCGAAGGAATTAGGTTTATTGGCCAAATGTCCAATTTCTATGCCAAATGGCAATCTATCTTCAATTTTGCTTTAATCGATTATGCTAAATGACCTTTATGCCAAATGTTTTTATGCCAAATAACCACTTGAATCTCGCTATGGTTACGCTTTATGCCGAATGCCTTTATGCAACAAATTCCCGAAAGGGAAAATTGGACTTAACCGTTTTGCGCGTTAAGGGCACAAGACCTAACTTAAATTAAGTTTTGCTTTTTTGTGTTTCGAATTCATCTCGTCAGTAACTAGCACCATCTGGGTGTCTAATTAGACGATGTATCTAAACTAGTACCCAAATTATCACTAGTTACACAAAAAATTCTAAACAGTTCACACGACATATGTGAACGCCCAAAGCCACATGTCCCGAGTGATGTCCCGGGAAGCAAAAAGCAAAACTTAATTTAAGTTAGGTCTTGTGCCCTTAACACGCAATACGGTTTAGTTCAATTTTCCTTTTCGGGAATTTGTTGCATAATACCAGGCGTTTGGTTCTTCAACCAAAAGACAACAGTTCGTCTTCGCTTTCTCGTCAGCAAACCAGAGCTATATTTGCTGCCCGGGACATCACTCGGGACATGTGGCTTTGGGCGTTCACATATGTCGTGTGAACTGTTTGGAATTTTTTTGTGTTTAACTAGTGCTAATTTAGGTACTAGTTTAGATACATCGTCTAACTAGACACCCAGATGGTGCTAGGAGATGAATTCGAAACACAAAAAAGCAAAACCTAATTTATATGTCTTTATGCCAAATGGGCTCGGCCATTAACTAGAAGGTATTATAGTATGTGATTGAGATATATACTGCCCATAATCACAAGTCAGCCCCATATTCCATGGGATTCCCTATCTGCATGGGACTGACTTACGCTCATACGTAGTGTATGTGTTACGCTACAGCTCTACGCATAACTGCCCCATGTGTATAGGGAATCCGATAGAATATGGGACAGTTATGCGTATAGCGGCAATACAGACTCAAAATAAAATCGGAAAGTAGGCTACTACGTAGAATAGGTATATCCAACTATTGAGAACATTGCCTCTTTTGGAAATTGTTCTGCAAAGAAAAGTTCATCGAACAGTGATCGCTACGAAATATCGCTCCGGAATAACTATTCCAAAATACACCATAAACAACTGACTTTGCATTTTATTTTCTTCCTCAATTGACTTAATGTAGCCGGAATAAGATAACACACGAGATGTGCGATTGCCTAATGACAGAATTAGGTAAATGATTGATTTGACTTGTAGCAAGACGTGAGTCATTAGGAACAAAATGGCTACAAGGAGCGGAACTAGGTGCTGGAATAGATACTAATGTAAATAAACGCATATAAGCGTAAATTACAAAAACACACTTCAATACACTCAGGTTTTTCTACGCGGATTTTGAAATTTACGCGGTTTTCATTTACGCAGTTTTTGAAATTTAGGTTTTCCTTTACGCGGATTTTTTAATTTACGCGGTATCCATTAACGAGGTTCCCATTAACGCGGATTCTTAAATTTACACGGTCTTGATTTACGCGGATTTTGAAATTTACGTGGTTTTCATTTACGCGGCCTGTATCCCCCGCGTAAAAAAACCTGAGTGTACTACATTAGTGTAAAATGTTAAGAAGCACTACTACAGCATTTGAGCGTACTTTTCGATCATTCATCATTAGGCAATAAATAGCTTGAAAAGTAATTTCATTTTATGTTAGAAACAGTCCAAATCATTTTACTAGCTAAAACCAAAATGTTTTCAATTCATACGTTGACTAATATCGCACGCAAATAAAAAATGCATTAACAGTATGTACCCATAATCCAACATTCCACTATTTTTTTCAACTCGTTGAGCAAATTGAATTAATCCCGTGGTTTGCGGTACATTAATTACAAAAAATACAATTTGCATCATGTTTTCACTAAACTATCAACACTAAGTACCGAACGAACGCATGATAGTACTTACCTCACAGAAGAATTCATTGCCACGAAGTCCGCAGAACCAGGAAATCCAAGAAACCTCCTCGGAGCTACTCATTTTCCTGCAAGTGTAATAAAAAAGTAAACAGAACCATTAGTAATCCCGTCAGTCATCGGTTTCCCGTTCGTTTTCGGTCCAATCCAACTAATTAGTGTCCAGAAACGGGACGGGAAACGGAAAATTTTTGTAGCAGGTCGATTTTAGCTTTTTTTGACAGCCAGCGGCAGCCACAGCGAAAATGGTTGATGAAATTCACGAGTGATTTCGTATCGCTCAGTCGATTTTTCCCGAGGGCTTTTTCACGGATTGGACACCGCCCGGAACGCCGATAACTGCCTTAAAATGACCACTGACACATTCGTTACCAGCTCGTGCACACTTTTCAAGGCGAAAAACGCCGTTTCCAGTAGAAAATTACCTTTTTATTCCCTGGCTAGCCACGCTTATGATTAAATCTTGAAGAAATAAAAAATACGAAAAAAATCAATCGAAACTCGAACCGTGGTTCACACTGTACAACTGTGCGCCCGGGAATGCCCGAATTTTGATGGAATGAAGGAACGAGTGAACGCAACGTCGTACGAGAGACGACGAGACAGAGACTGGGAAAAAGCGAACATGGCGAACACGCACGATATGTGACGTTTGGGCGGTGCCAAAATTGACAGCTGCCGAAGAAAATGCGCAGGATATCAATCAAATTACATTGTATTTGAACAGAGACGTGTCTACCATCCTGTGAAAAGTGGGGGCTTCACAGTTGATTTCTCAGTTTATAAGGTGGTGTGCACGCACTCTTTCAGAGGCCTTAAGCGGACCCTACACGAACCAAGAATATTGTCAATAAAAATATTGACAAGACTACTTCAATACGTCAATCCCATTTGAATTCTACAGCATCAATATTTCCAAAATGTCCTTACACGATCAATATATTGATCAATAATTGATTTATTGTCAATATTTCCGCTAGTGTAGGGTCCGCTTTACACGGAGAACTTTTATAAATTTTAGGGTATCATCCAAACAAAATGTGGAATCGTTGCACTAGCGTACACTCAAAAAAAAAGTAAACGTTATGCCTATTGATTTTACACATAGATTTTTGCAATTAACGGAGGCATATAGACACTATTTGCTGGTACATAAACCCAATGTGTGTATTTATAAGAAATATTAATCTTACATTCACATTTCATAACTATTAGGCACATAAAACCCCATTCTATAACAATATACACATATAACTTATGTGTGCGCATACATAGTTTATACAGTTGACATATAGAAGGTATGTGTGCGCGTGATAATATTAGCTTTTCTTCTTCATATGAATTTTAAGCGGTTTGAAGCAAATAGAATTAACGCTTGGAATTTTTTCAGTGTAACCAATCTAATTTGGACCCCTACATATTTTGGACCCTGTTAATGTATTTGCCTTCTACACTGCCAAGTTTCTCTGAATTTGTTTGGTTTGATGCAGTAATTACATTCCTTGGGTTGTTATTTAGTTTCAATATCATTAGTTCATCTATAATTGTCTAAAATTAAACAGAATCCACAGTTTTCAACAATATCACCGAAAACGTTTCATGTTTCAACCAAATACAAATTATAAATATCACAGATCACTATAAGAATGTATAACAAATTTGCATCAAATTGAAAAAAATGCATTTAATTTCCATTTTTGCATCAGCTCTGCACTGCCTCGCAGAAAATTTTGTTTAACAAACGTCCTACGCTGATCCACTTTGTTCGATGTTTTGTTAAATGTACCGCTAGTTTTTCTGTTGGGTTTTGACGTCTTACACGCAACGCAAACAACATTGCACGCAACGCAAAATACATTATGAATTTCTATTTTGATGGAAATAAATGCATTTAATTTCGCTGATTTTTATAAATGCATCACAAGTGATCTGCCCCTAGGTTTAAACCCATTGAGACGTCCAAAAAATTGTTTCAAAATCGTTCAACACGGGTCCAACGATGGACGTTTGTTGAACGGTTATTTGGACATTGTCCAAATTGGTCCAACGAACGGCCTTCATTGGACTATTTTGAAACCAACCGTTTTTAGAGGGAAGTGCTTGACGTTTGATAATCGAAAGAGAAAGTAAACAAAGACCCGGTCATCGCGGCAAGCAGAAAGTTAGTAAAAGTTGAGCAAAGCGAAATTGATGCTGGCAGTTTCTGCGAGCATTTTGCGCGATTTGTGCGAGAATTCTGACAACGAATTCGCTCAAATGCGACAACCGTTTCTGACAGAAGCAGTTAAACCAACCGATGCTGCTCACTTTTATCCAGAATCCAGTCAGAAATGTACGGCCAAGATCTCTGCACGCTTCCTGCCAGATGTCTTGCTCGATTCGTGCTGAATTCTACCGGGTAGGAATTGCCAGGATCTTTGCACAGTTTATGTCCGAGTTATGCCAGGGTTATCTCGGTTCCTGTCAAAATTTGCCAGAAAACGCGAGCGAAGCCGAGTTCGGCCTAGCTCAACTAACCTGACAAAAGAGATTATAACTACTAGAGGGAGCAAAGTGCTACTGTCTCCATGCATTCATGGACTGAAACATGGGGTCTCGCTCTAGCATATTGTATCCCATTACTTTGACAGGTGTATACCCGGGGCAATGTGTCAAACTAATGGGCCTAGTATATGTAAGAGCGAGATGATAAATTTTCAGTGTTAACAGCGACATGCGACCTCTACCCGGTCAGCGTGGCAAGCAGAAAGTTAGCAAAAGTTGAGCAAAGCGAAATTGATGCTGGCAGAGTTTCTGCGAGCATTTTGCGCGATTTGTGCGAGAATTCTGGTAACGAACTCGCTCAAATGCAACAACCGTTTCTGACAGAAGCGGTTAAACCAACCGCTGCTGCTCACTTTTATCCACAATCGAGCCAGAAATGTACGGCCAAGATCTCTGCACGCCTTCTGCCACATCTTTGTCAGATGTTTTGCTCGATTCGTGCTAAATTCTACCAGGTAGGAATTGCCAGGATCTTTGCACAGTTTATGTCCGAGTTATGCCAGGGTTTAGCTCGAGGGTCTGCCCCAAAGGGAAGAAGAGCGTGTCCGGAAGAAGAGTGGCAGATTTGACAGGCGCAAAACAGATTCAAGATAATCTGCATAAGGTGCTTGCATGTGTGTACAATAATATTATTGGTGGCAAACGCCTTGAGAACCTCAAAAAGGCTGAAAGCACTAGTTTTTTTTATATTCAAAACATTGTTTTAATTAATTTCGATTTCAACGACTTCTTTTTTCTGGAAGTAAAGCAGTATTTACGCAATATAGATGTTGCCAATTGTAAAACCAAAACTCTCGCTTTACGTATGCCTATACCTTATCTGGTATCATCTTGGGTTTTCGCGTCATTTGCAGTTTGACAAGACCAAAATTTGACAAGACCATAATTTGATGTTGGAATGGTCTATCCCTGAGAATCATCATAGGAAGGGCAATCTCTCGGTTTAGCTCGGTTCCTATCAAAATTTGCCAGAAAAGGCCAGCGAAACTGAGTTCGCCCTAGCTCAACTAACCCGACAGGATACGCGCAGAAATCTGACAGGGCTACCAAACCAAGACTTATGGCGATTTCGCTTGAACCTGAAACTGAGTCAGGTTCTAACCCCAACTGCTGTCAGTTCATACATTTTGACAGCAGTTGGGGTTAGGAACTGACTCAGTTTCGCTTCAAACGAAAACCACATTACAGAAATCTAGCAGAGCGGTCTCTGCCAGAAAATTTGCTCACTGGGGAGAGGCTCGCAATGCTACTTCCCAGTTAAGCTCAACCGGAATTCTGACTGGTTCCAGTTCGTTTTCCGGCTCCAGTGGCACAACCGATTCTAGTTAGAATCGGTTGGGTCACTGGAGCCGGAATACGAATTGGAACCAGCCAGAATTCCAGTTCACTTCCGGCTGAACTTTATTGGGTTACGTTCTATTTTAAATTTTCTCCAGAAATATCTGGAAGAATCCAGATAAATTTGGAAGGTTGGCAACCCTGTTTATACTAACGCCTTTGGCTTTGATAAACGCAAACACGAATGCGGAAAAACGAAAATAATATGCAATAACAACAAACTGTAGTGTTTTATTAGTCATAAATCATTTGATTGCTCTAAAAAAATTGTGGTGGCAACTAACGACGCTGAATCCCTCTTTAGTGGCAACAAGTCTGCAGCAAAGAAGCCCTTGAAAAAGTACTGGTTTGCAAAATATTCTGTGAGACTGGCTTACTGGTTGCTTCAACGAATTTCCAAAGAACCGCCGAACATCCACAGAGAATGTTCGTTAATTTTTAATAGAATTTATTTTGTTTTTTTTTTTAATTGACAGCGTAACGTTTAAAAATACACTCTTTCACGCAATAATGAAGACCGGTGGTGGCTTCCTGCAACATTTTTCCGACATGTTCAACGATTCTGCCTTATCTGATGTCACCATAATACTGGAGAACGATAAAGACGATCTCGCGGAAACCAAACCATTTTTCGCACATCGCTTCGTGTTGGCTTCTATGTCCGATTATTTCGAAAGAATGCTTTTCGGGTCTTTTGTGGAAGCTACCCGGCGAGAAATTAGGTTATTCAACGTACCATACTCCATTTTTGAATACTGTATGAGGTTCATATACTTTGGCTGGGATCATACATTCGAGCAAATGTCTCTGGAACAAGCAAGACAGTTTTATGCGCTGTCAAGGATGCTTCTTATCGACAGCAAGTGTCGGTCGCATTTTATTAAATGGTTGGTCGTAAAAGTACGCCAATCAGACGACGAAATCTGGAGTATTCTCAGTTTGTCAATCGAGTTTGATTTGAGTGAACTGTCCAGTATATGTATTTCTCATTTCACGGATATTGCAAGCGACAGTCTTCTTTTGGATTCGTTTGGTGACTTGCCGTTAGCTGCGGTACAAATGGTTGTTGCCCAAAATGCTATGAACTGCACTAGGGCGGAATTGGTGAACGCAATTTCATTGTGGATCACGCGTAATAATGTTGCTAGTGGTGAGGACACAACATTACTGCTCAATGGGGCCGAAAAACGGGCCGCCGAATGCTACAAAGGATCTAAGTATCCACTTTATCGCAACATGAAGTTGGAACTGGCACCGAAGATTCGGGGAAACAAAGATTATCCTGCTGAATCGCTAAAAGCTCATTCATACTCATCAAAGTTGAAACTCGAATGCTGTCTTTTGTTGAGTGGTGTAATTTTGAACTTAAGAAAAAATCCTATTTACGTTCACACGTCCCCATTAGAACTAGATTTGGATTTTTCTGCTAAGAATATCGACCGTGGTGAACTTATTGGCAACAGACGCATACGTGTCAAACACGATTTCAGAGAAAACGGATTATGCGAGATCAAAATCTTTTTTCCTGAGGTAAAATTGTGTTGCAAGGAAAACGTCCAATTCACAGTTAAGTGGCAAGGTCGCGGTATTCAACCGTATATTCGTCAATTCGGACGTTTCAAGAATAAGTTTGTATCAGGTGTGAAATCATGTGTGTCCCATCTCTACTATCGTAGTACAGCTACCGGTCTGCCGACAAGATACTGCAGCATTTGCGATACGACTGAGAACGAGAGCGACGACGCACTTCTGCTATATCTCATTATCTCTAATGCTCTGGGAGCAGCATTCATGTATACCGACAGCAGCGATGACGACTAAAATGTTATAATAATAAATAATATAACGTTATTTACTTTTGTATTGTATTTTTTATGATAAATATGAGTGCGAATGACCCCTCGAGGTTAAAGCCTAAGAGGGGTTATTCGCACTCATATTTACATTTGTTTTCATATTTCTTGAGCGTTTTTTCAAAACGTCATATCTGCAATGAGTTACTCTCTTTGTTTACTTTCTCTTCTGTTAATAATTCGGTCACTTTAACATCTATCCCTCAGCTCTTTGCATAATATGCTAGTTAAAACCACCGTCTTTCGATCTGTACTGTAAAATAAGTGAAAAGTGTTATAGTGACGCCGTAAAAATCGAAAGAGAAAGTATAAACAGAGAGTAACTCATTGCAGATATGACGTTTTGAAAAAACTTTACTTTAAATCTAGACCTTTTATTCAAAACGACATATCTACAATGAGTGACTTTACTTTCTCTTCTGTTAATAATTCGGTCGCTCATTTATCCCTCAACTCTGCATAATATGCTAGTCAAAAGTTTAAGGTCAAAACTAAAGAGACTATAATAACAAAGAGACGTTCCGTTTGAAATTCCAATTTTACTGTCAATGTCATTCCAAACGAACAAGAGAGTTGTCAATCGTAAATGTTTAGCAATATGTGGCATTGTTTTTAAGGAAGTATTGTTATGCAATTCATTAAAATTACTAAATATTTTAAAGATAAAAATTATATCCTCAAACCAAGTTTGTTACTGCACCATCGTGTTTAAAAACGCTTGAGAAAAGGGCTTGGTTTGATGGGAGCACGAAGTTCAGCATGAGAGTAACGAATACCAAATGATGCAAATAATAAATTTTGTCCTAATATGGTTTTGCTGCTGCAAAATACGGTTCCTGCGGATATAACTATGATTTAGCTGGTCGAGGAACTCAGCAAACCAGAAGTCGCATCGGATTTATAATATTAACTATATTATAGTGTTATAGTGTTTAGGAGAAATAAACGGAATAACAACAAAGTTTGGTGAGGCTTGCACATTTGCAGTGTTGCCTGTGACCTGTAGCCTGGTCGCTAGTTGAATTGTTTTCACTGAATTCGCGATCTAAAGCTGGATGTAGACCGCAAGATGGCACGAAAGTGCAGTGATGATGTTTTTATTTCCATCTGTCAAAACGCATCGAAAAGTAAATTTTGAATTTCATAAACTCAATCAATATTATAACTAACTGTTATTTCATCTAATAAAAACTAATATTGATGAAGAAAATATGTTTCCTATCTCTAAAAAATATCTAAATGATAAATTTCTTGTTACATCACTAAGAATTCGTTCTTCCGGTTTCAGTTTATACTAAACTGAATTTTAGAGATTGAAATATCGATAAAAACACGATAGTGGGCGAAAATCACTGGATTAAAGAGTGCAAATATTGACAGTCGAGGCTATTCATTGATAAATTCAATTTCCAGGTAAAATTTTTTCGTATTTAAAACAATCAACCTAACCTCAATAATACAAAAATAATTCCGGATCTCAGTAATTCGCAATAAAATATCAAATTTGACTGAATGTTTTGGCGTCAAACGGAAGAACGAGTGTTTTCTTATCACCTGTAATTGAACTTTTAGTGAAACTAAGCAATGTTGATCTTAAAACAATTAAAATCGAACAACCATCCTATATCATCAATGCAAAAAAATACTTCCGTCACAGAGAACAGACATCCATGATCGAACAAAAATATTTAAAAAACGTGTGTAAACATTTGAATTAATATACGAAAAACACTAGCGCCGCCACACCAACCTATCCCAACTATCCGTCAAATCGATTCCGGAACCGGTTCGAAATCCTGGATGGATTCAGCATGGAATCTACCTCAAAGAAAACAACCGATTCCGACTCTATCGGTTGACGCATTTGAGCTGGAATTCATGCTGGAAGTCCGAATCGGTTCCGGACTAGTTTGACTGGGTAGAGGAATAACCGCTGTCAATTCTGTCGCACTCAGCCACAAAAAAACATGACGACAGTAGCGCACCTGGTTTAGATATCCAAACTACATTCGAAACCGTTAGAGATTTTACACAAGTTGAATGCTGAAGATGGACGTCTGTTCTCTGTGCTTCCGTCATCATTTGACTGATACCACAGATAACAGACGTTTAGGCTCGATTTGAATCGTGTGTAAATACCCGCTACTGAAATTCCGAATAAATCAGACGTCTGAAACACGTTTGGCAAACGTTTGCAGATGGCGCAGTGATCGATACAATGCAGTTAGAGTGCAGCTGTCAAACATGTGAAGCAAAAAGTTGCGCAGATGGCAATAGTGAAACACGGATTTCCAACGTTTATCAATTTGAAAGTTTACACAGGTTTTTGAAGAAATTTTGTTCTAGCCTAAACGTCTGTTATCTGTGCTGATACCAATAATGAAATCTAGTTGGCGCGTCGAGCGGATAAGTTTCACGTTTGAGAGCCAATTAAGATACGTCTCTTTGTTATTCTAGTCTCTTTAGTCAAAACCACCGTCTTCCGATCTGTACTGTAATAAGTGAAAAGTGCTATTAGCAGGGCAGGAAATATTCGAACCGAACCTATGTTCGAATACTTTCAAAGCGCGAAGCTTTGCGTTACTGGTTCGTATTCACAAGCTTCGCATCACAATCGCTTACCATCGTAATTGCGGACATTTGGGCGATACTTTTGCATGCTCTTTGGCGAGGACAAATGAAGCTTCTTGTTCATTTCATTGATGTTCGGAAAGATATGTAAAAGCTTTTGCGTAGTTTTCGACGAACACGAGCTAAGCTCTTGGTTCGTGTGATCGATATTTTTGAAACAGTTACACGGAGCTTCGAAGCGATGTTCGCGAACACAGAAAAAAGATTACCTCGAAGTATTTCAGAATCGCGAACACCGAAGGATTATATCAATTTAGCATCGCGAGAGCCATCGCTAACATGTTCGCCGGACGATATTAGTTTTCTTTATTCAAATACCTACCTACTAGTTATGCAAAAAAAAGTATATTCTAGACAGAGGCCTTGTATTAAGGGTGGAATAGGTGAAAAATAATTGTGACAATGTGTAGCTTATGGATGCTGGGGTTAACTGAAAAGTGACGTAACAAGTTTATTTAAGATACCCTACTGATATATTACCAGTAGGGATAAAATCAAGATTTCGTGACAGGGCGGGGATAAATTTTCAAATGAAATAAATTAGGGCTAGAAAATGAAGTTAAACACAATGTACACAACGTATTGAGTGGCTCGCTTATCTTATGTGGTTTTCGTTTGAGGCGAAACTGAGTCAGTTCCTAACCCCAACTGCTGTCAAAATGTATGAACTGACAGCGGTTAGAACCTGACTCAGTTTCAGGTTCAAGCGAAATCGCCATTAGTCATGTTCCTATGTCAGTTTCTTGAGGATAAAGATATCGATATCCATTCAAAGGAAAAAAATCGATCATCAGCTAAATAAATAACGTCATGATGTGTATGATGAATCCTAGAAATAAATAGGGAATGTCAATAAACTCGACCATTCCCGATTCATATTTGGCAGTTCTGGTCGTTTTGTAAATCTTGTTTTCGACTAACAGTAAAACCATTTTGATTCAGAAGTATGTTTTAGAAGGGCGCATGTTTTTTCGTGCACTTATTTAAAAAACGCTTTGAATCCATCTACCAGTGTGATGAGACATTTTTATAACTATTTTCGAATATTATATCGGTTGAGAACTTTTAGAACATGATATTTCGAGAAATTTTGAAAGTGAAATTAAATCAGTTGTAATGTTATAGAAAATAGCCTTTTAAAATGAACGGACAATCGAATTATTACTAATACTTTATGAATACATTATCTAAGTTCTTCATTCAATGCAATATGTATGCAAAAAGTTAAAAACTGGATTTCCCTTGAGAACTGGGCCAAAAAATCGAAAAAAATGTGTTGGCGATCCGAGAACTAGAACAGAAATTGTAACCCCTGGACCTCTGAAGTGCATGCGTACAAAATGCTATAGTCTAATGTTTGTTTTCATTCATTTCATTTAATAATTTTCAGTTGAGCAATTCTGTCGCAAACTGCATTGTGGAGCGAGGGTCATAACTTCCTAAATTTAAGTGTTCCTATTAATTTAGTACACTCTCTTTAACATAAACTACTCTAACGAATGAACGAATGGGAGTAGGTTCGATAAATTTTGAAAGAAGCCGTTAAATCAACCACTTAAGGGATTACACCACCGCAAAATTAAAAAAAAAAATCGAAATTGATCTTGATTGATTTTATTATTCCATATCAACATTTGATTAGGGCTAATAAGATTTGTGAACAAACTTTTGTTTTGCTGATTTCTCTTAATTTGTTATCATTTCAACAGAGAAAACATTTGAAATCGATTCTACCAAGGGCAAAGATGTTGATTCATGTGTATTTTTCATAAAATTCAACTCTGTAGCGGAAAAATGAGCGAAATAAGTTTGTTTACAAAAGTCTCATTAGCCCTTTTGAAGAATTACTATTGTATTGATCTTAAATATGGGTCTTCAAAATAATATATCAAAATATGGAATGCGACAAAAAGTGAATAATAATGGAAAGACAGTATTCGAAAAAGTTAGAGTTTAGAACGACTTTCATTCTACTTGGAGTTAATTATTTCGCTTCTCATTTTCCGAGATTTCCCTTACATAAAGCATTTCGGCTATAACTGATTCAAAAAAAAAATACAGGGGGCCCTAAAGATTTCTTTCTTTTATTTTTTATTAGTAAAAGTCAAATAAGGGAAGATTACATCATGGAGAAGATAAACCAAATTTTGTCCTTTTCAGAATTGTTTTTGGATTTCCAACAAAAAAAACTCACTAGAACATTGTTTGTAAGTTCTTTGCGTTTCTCCATCAGTAATTAGTTAACAAATACAATACAAACAAGTTGGAATATCCTTCTCATTATTTATCACAAAACACATGTACAGGAGTCAGGAAATAAATTTCATAAAAGTGGAACATGCAATAAGTTTGACACTTCATTTATTAAGTGAACAGATTCTGTCGAAAATGTTTGAAAATAAATATTTTGTCTCTTGTGATTAGGTAATCAACCAATAAACTTATAAAACAATATTATAAAAATCATTTGGAAGCTTTCCTCTTGGTTTGGTACAGATGCCAAGAAATTATAATTCAATTAATGACAATAATAATGGATTCAAGTATGTAGGTATTTGTTAATAAATTCATTTGGTAAAATTAAAAATAACGTTTAACACACAAATCATCGCATATTATTGAGTGAATATGACTAGCCGAATTAGGAATGTTGCGCAAGAACGTTAGAAACCGCAACAAGTTGAAAACAAAGGCCAACGGACTACGCCTAACTACCCCTCAGTGCAGTGGCCTAGCCAGGGGGGGGGGTTGGGGGTAAACCCCCCCCCCCAAACCAAAATTAATTGGATTGAAAAAAAAAAATTGATACTGACGAATTTAATTTATTATTCAACAAAATATTTTTGGAAAAATATTCTCTGATCACTACAATGAGAACTGTGTTTAAAGCGTCATGAGAACTTTTGGAAAATTGTGGGAAGGGGATCTTGTAACTTATCTCTTAGCCAAAATCCCATAGTTGTCAAATTACTTCAATGTAAAATAAAATAACTGTCTGAATTATTATGAGCACATTTTTGGAAAGATGCTTCAAAATATGGATTAGAGACAATTTTTCGAATGGGAATCTAAATTTGAATAGGTTGATTGCATATAAAACATAAGCTTGTTTACCGAAAACTTGCATACATTTCAACATTTGCTGAAAATGTATTTTATTAGATTGTGTAGCGTTTAGACAACAATTCAATATGGTTAACAACAAGAATAACATTTCAGAAACTAGTTGAAAGCTGATGTAATTTTGTCTCTAGCAGGTCAGGATCGGTTTTATGAGCATTGGATTTTTGTTGTATTATCAACTATATGAATAGCCTCTTAGCAGGATGCAATGAATGGCGTACTAAAATTTTGTGTGCTACGTACTAGTGCTGCAAGTTGTGAGGTTGACTAATGAAGAAAAGTAAAATTAATGCTCGATAAATTTTTAACGGTCACGATCACATTCATTCGAAACTGCCAAATTTCAATTTTAAGTATCATTGAAGAATTTCAAAACGTAAAACTGTTCATCTACTGTTAGAATAATTTTGACGGTTAATCCTCCTAGAAGTAATTATAGAGAAGAATTACTCTTCAAGCATATTTGGGTCGAGACTTAATGTCTCCAGCAAAGTTTTCGAAAGTGCTATTTCAAACAACTTTGTCAAAGACATAAATATCTCACATATTCAGAGTATCGAAATATAGTAGTAGAAAACCTTTACAACAAGCTATTCTGAAATTACTGTATTTGATAAATCTCTTCTGCGGTAATTAAATAATAAATTCACATTGCGTTCAAGGTGCCTTTGAAGCACACAAAAAAAATAAGGGAGATATTAAAGATATTAAAAGGACTCAAAAACACAAAGAGTGATTCCATTTTCAGAAGTTAGCATCAATTCGGCGCTAGCTTAGTCCGCCCACCAAGTTAGTGTCGGATTCTGATGAGATGAAGTCGAAACGCAAGTTTCAGTTCCATCCATCCATAATTTAGTTATAGGTTTTGTGTTCTCAACTCGCAATGATTGTTTCAAAAAATTTTATCCGTAGCACAGAAAAAAATAGTTTTCACCTAAATTTTTCTTCACTAAGGAGAAATATAGCAGGCCCAGTCCATTTAAATCCCTATATGTTGAATTCATGTAGCCTTCATATTTTCAACAAAATTGTTTGAAATGACATTATCAAAAACTTTGCTGAACCCTAATAAACATCTTATGATCCAAGAGCCTAACGACCTGTTCAGGGTATAATCCAAACAATATGTGAAATCGTTGGATTATATGGGTTAAAGTTCGTGTATAATTTTTTTTATTAGGGAAGGCACCATGTCTCTTAATATTTTTGAAAAATTAATTCACCATAATTACCTCTATGAGAATTAATCACTAAAATTTCTATATCAAAGCAGGCGCTGTTTTATGTTGATAACTTCCCGAAGTTGTCAAACCTTCAAAGCCAAGGATTATTATATTAGGTGATCTTGAACGTTGAAAATTTTTTAGATCATTTATCCCACTTTAAAAGATCGTAATTTTTGACTTCATTGACATATTATACAAGAAAATAATCTATAGAGGTTTGAAAACTGTTCCATGTTGATCCTTCTTGTTTGTAGACTGGAATGACATCTGTTAGACTACTTATGTTTTTGAGTTTTCAATAATTTATCAAACTCATATTAAATTTTAGCATTTTTTCAAAAAATTTGCGATTTTCATCAAAACCCCCTCCAAACCAAATTTCTGGCTACGCCACTGCCTCAGTGAAGGCAAATAACTGAAGTTCGCCGTCTAACTGAACTCGGACGTCAGTAGTGAGATTCCATCCGAAAATTGTTCTTTTTAGGAAGAATTTCTTTTAGATAGGGAGATTATTAAGAGAGGGGTAATGGTTTTAGCGTTAAAAAACACTATTTGCGATTTTTTTAGAAATTTGGGCGAAGCGAATTGATCAAAACTTTTGTACATTATAATGTATCATTTCATCCAAAAGAGTCATTTCACCAAAAAACATTTTTTCACGCTGAAACCCTTACCCCCTTAAACACACTTTATACATCTTCACCTAAACTCCTTGGCAGGGAAAATATACTCCGATTGAAGAAGAAAAGACGAGTTTGCAATCAAAGTAGCTAGTAAACATAATTGTATTCCGAAAAAAAGAATTTGAATTTCACTACCACCCAGGTAACCAATAAGCAAGCTGAATGCGCCTTAACGGCTACTTGATAAGCACTTAAGTCGTTTTAAATGCTATTTAAAAGTCGCTTTTGGCAAAATATACGGCTACATTACTGCTGTGCTATGAAAATGCTTTTTTACTACTGTTGTGCATTCAGAATGCTGCTTACTGGCAAGAAGTTTTTAAACAGTTTTTGAAATGCTGATTAACAACAGTTATGCATAACGAATGACAGCATACTGCAAGAAGCATCCGAAATGCAAATTTTACGCTACTTTACTGCATACACTAATGCTTGTTGGTTACCTGGGCACTACGCTCATTCAAACTCGTGGCTCATAAATTGGTAAGGTATGCGACGCACCTAATCCCTAAATCCTAAATTATAATCTTAAAATAATCCATTTTGTTTATACTCAAAATAAGATTTACAGTTTATGATTTTAAGACAGATAGTCACGTAGCGAACATGTTCGCGGTGGCTTCATGATGCTGATGCTTGAAGCGATATAAAACTTCGATGTTCGCGATTCTCAAATAAACGAGGCATTCGCTTTATATGTGTTCACCGAATATCGCTTCGAAACTCTGTGGAAATGTTCCAAAAACGCAAAAACCACGAGCCAAGAGCTCACCTCGTGTTCGACGATGTGTGCTTCTAAGGTTAATGTGAACTTTTTCGAACATTGTAAAGAGCGAACTAGATGCGAAGCTCGCTTCGTCCGAGCAGAGATAAGTTTTACCCCTAAATGTTCGCAGTAGAGGTGTGCGCCGATGCATTTTTAATCGGCGGCGGCGTAAGCGACATATTTGGCCGGCGGCGGCGGCGTTGGCGGCGTCACGCCGTTGGACCCTATCGGCGGCGGCGCGCCGGCGTGTGTCGGCGTGACGAATATTGACACCTATGTAACTAAAAACAATTCTTGGCAGTAAAATTCCTTTCCCAAATTGGTAACAGACTTCGCAGCACATACAAACAGACGTTACCAGCTTGAAGAAAATTCTAAAAAAAATCATCGCTCACGATGTAATAGCGACATCTGTTGAACACATTGCACAAAATGGAATTCTCGCAATCATATCAAGTAATTTTTTTTTTCAACTGAAGCCCCAATAGTGCCCACCTAGGGGCAGATCACTTTCAGAATGTATTACAAATTTGCTTCAAATTAGAAAAAATGCATTTAATTTCCATTTTTGCAACAACTTTGCACTCCTTCGCAGAAAAGATTGTTTAACAATCGTCCTACGCTGATCCACTTTGTTAGATGTTTTGTTGAATGTAGGGCTAGTTTTTTGTAGGGTTTTGACGTCTTACTTGCAACGCAAAATGCATTATGAATTTCTATTTTGATGGAAAGAAATGCATTTAATTTCGCTGATGCGTCACAAGTGCCCACCCTGCTTGCCAAATGCAAGATAATAAATGAATGGCGGGACTATTTTACAGTTGCAAAATTTAAAGAACGAAATAGAAAAATTGTCGATGTCGCATACTACGACTTCGCATGAAATAATGATTGCAATGGACAAATTTACAGAATGCAGAGTAACGACTGTATTTCAATAACCCATAATAATTATTTATAGTTCTATGTTTGGGAAATTAAAACGGTAAAATAGTTTTTGTTTTGTTTGAGGAAATTAATTCTTGTTGTCGTTTCATTGTTTTTTGTTTCATTTTAGTCTTCTTTACCGTCGCTCTTTAAGAATCCCACAGATATCGGGTACCCTAACACGAGGCGTTACTAAGGGACCATTCATAAATTACGTAACGCTTTTAGGGGGGAGGGGGGGTTCGACAAGTTGTTACATATTGTGACATTTAGGGGGGAGGGGGAGTAAGCTAGATCGTTACGTAACATGTTTTCCCTCAGGAAATTTTTTTTTTCAAGGAATTCGTTACGTAATAGGGGAGGGGGGGATAAAGAAATTTGTGACAATTTGTTACATGGGGGGAGGGGGGAGTTAATTTTGGGCAATTTTTGCGTTACGTAATTTATGAATGGTCCCTAATGGCATTAATGGCATTACTGCGCAGAAATGTCACTTTTAATGGTCATGTAAGGACCTTTTACTTCATTTTCCTGTTTGGCATTTACTTTTACTTCTTGTAAGTACAAAATAACGCATACGATTCCGTGACACCACATTTTCTTTTAACTTAAGATTTGCTTCTATCTAAAGTGCAAAATATGCTCGATGTGCTGGAGTCATACAGATCTACACCATAACGAAACCTAAATATACAGTTACTATCATTCATAATAATTCCACGACTTGATGTTGGGTTGAAACTGATTACTAAACAAGTCTGATTGAAAATGGTCTGAGCGTATCTCTAGTTTTCGTAGCACCTGCACTCCGCCAATTGCTCCAGCAGATCCGGGGACCAACAAATTCGAATCCATTGCATACATCTAGTCAGATTCGATACACCGAATCAATTAAATTACTAACATCCTATTAAGTGCTTACTCGGCGATCGGCATCGTGTTGTAACTTAAGAAATAATTGTGAAAAACTCCCGCCTTGGGCACTTCGACAAGAATGAATTTCACATTTCCGGCCCATTTTGTTTGTTTTGGTTTGCATGAGATTAAAAAGACGGCAACGTTTTTGGGTGGGTGCAGAAACTAAGTAACGCATTTAGCTCTGTGTCAAAATCTCTTCACTAACACCACGCTCGCTGATTTTTTGTAATTTAAAACGACCGTTTTTTCTACGAGTGATGAAAATTCATCTCGTGTTACGTCTTTTTTGTTTGTGATACCGGGTTGATGCAACTGACACTGAAAATCTTCCCTGAGTGGGGCTAGATCACACGATGAATAATTATTGAGACCAGAAATCTTACCCTCTGCATCGCCACATCAGTGCACCAGCGTCGCGAAAAGTCAAGATCATTCTGTCCAACTATTCTTCGAGAAATTTTTTTTAAAATAAGTCACGATTCAATCAATGATAAGTAAACCTCGCATTGAAAATAATTTTTGTGTTTTCAAAAAACTAGTTCGCGCAAAAAATATGGCATTATACTCAAATGTTTAGTAGGTGGTTGTGTCTTAATATGCTTAATATTTTTATTAATCTAGTTCATAACTTGATGATACATTAATTTGTATTAACTTTATTGACTAAAAAAGTCAAGAATTGAATGATGTGCAACGATTTTCGTAAATTCTCTTCGTGTTAACGTGATATTTTAGTCTTGAGTTTATCGTCGGATTTTTTACACAGAGTCACGTGTCTTAAAGTTTTCTTAATTATTTCACGGATTTGAATTGTGGATAAGTAATGTATTTTTGATGCTTAGCGCAGTTTCATTTAATTCCGAACATTACACTGAATCTTAACAAAAGAATAACAGGGTTACAGGTCCTGGTAGTTTCCTTGTATCTAATGCTCGCGCCTATGAGACTGGTTGCTAGCATTTGTACACAATATCTCACATAGAAATTTCAAAACCAAAGACCATAGCGAATAATCCATGAATAATAGTCTGAGTTCCTTGAAATTGTTTTCGTAAGTATATTAAGATTATGTGGAAAATTAATTACTTCATGAACTATATCATGAACAGTTTCACGAGCTCGACGGGTAATCGTGTCTAGCATACTATCATGAATCGGTTAAAAAATCGATGAATAATACACTGTATTCCAGTGAAATTGATTACGTGCAAAGATTAAGATCAGGCAAATTATCGTAAATTTCATTACTTATATCTTGAAAGTGGAAGTGTTTTTTTAATTTGTGGACATTTCCACGCGCACGAATGGCGAATTGTAACTTATATGCTCGCAATCATTACCAGTTGACGAAGCAAGAATAGATCCATGAATTGTATTCCGAGTGTCGTGTAACGATTTGCGAGAAAATATCAAGACTTTGTTAATGTTGTGATCTAATTCACAACCACTAATACCAAATAAACATCAATATGTGATTAATCATGAATCAGTTAACGTCGTATATTCGGACCATAGACAATGTTTCTAGATTTGTGGTTAAAATTTTGAGCCAACGATTGTCGAGTTCGCGAATTGTCGGCGTGGGAAAAAAGCATCGGCGGCGCGCCGCCGGTCTACCTTTCGGCGTCGGCGTTTGCTAAAATTTACCGGCGGCGGCGGCGTGGCGTGGCGGCGCACAGGTCTAGTTCGCAGCGATTGTGTCAAACTCATCGATTGCATGTGGTATGCTTGAGAAGGTGCTTCGTGAAGCTTCGAACAGCAATCAATTCATTTTTCGAAATTTTCCTGCCCTGGCTATTAGGCAATCCATGAGACGTTTCTAATCAGCTGATTATTTCTAGAGAAAATTTTCAATAGGACGTAAGTAACATTGAGAGCCTCTCTTTGTTTACTTTCTCTTTCGTTTATTACGACGCCATTACAACACTTTGCACTAATTTTCCAGTACATATCGAAAGGCGACGGTTTTTACTAGAATATTATGCAAAGAGTTTAGTAGTAAATGTTGAAATGGCCGAGTAATGAACAGAAGAGAAAGACCCCAAAGAGAATCTCTTATTGTTACTTACGTCCTATTGAAAATTTTCTCTAGATTTCTTGTTTACCTATTCTGACGTTACTCCGAGGGGTGCGACGTCCGACAATATCGTTGATTCGATCCAACATCAAACGAATCGGACTAACGAAAAATGTTTGTCGGGCGTGTTTTTCTCACGTATATGGCACCCATTGAGCATTGCATGAAAATGTATAACCTCACTTTTCTGACAGCTCAGAGAGCTTGTTTACATGGACTTAGAA
Source organism: Topomyia yanbarensis (assembly GCF_030247195.1). Taxonomy (NCBI): domain Eukaryota; kingdom Metazoa; phylum Arthropoda; class Insecta; order Diptera; family Culicidae; genus Topomyia; species Topomyia yanbarensis. The sequence continues at coordinate 140,164,741 of NC_080672.1, read as the reverse complement.
AATTTTTGGTTTAACCCAGTACAAGAAACTCGGTTCGAATTCTAACACCATGTAAACAAGCTCGCTGAACTGTCATTTTTTCGAGCATTTTTACTCATATTACGTCACCTTGCAATGTCCTATACCCATTTGTATTGAACTGACATAAGTCAACATCTCAGCGGGCACACAAATTATGGGCCCCACTGACAGTTCAAATTGTTCTGCTTGTTTTGCTCGAAGCTCGATTTTTACTAGTCAGATACCGTACGGCATGACTCAATTTTTAGGCATTTGTTAAAAAGCGAAAATATTGGATAGCTAATTAAAGAAATGTGTTGTTTGGTCATGTCAGTGAATAACAAAAACGTTACACCATGGTGCACCAATAAATTAAACGAACTCGACTATCCCAAATTGTGCCGAATGAAATTGATTCTGTTTATTGTGGATCGACCCTAACGCGACGTTTTAGATGTTGGTAAAAATCATGGCGGCGTAGCAGATACCTGGTTTTTCTGTTCGCAGTAGATTTGTTGACAGAACCCACCGCTGAATTTTCAAACAAACGTCTAAGGGCATGTTCAGGAGTGTTTCAGTTTTAGATTCATAATTTTGACAGTTCTATAATATAAAACTGAAAATTTTAAAACTAGAATTTGCTGTACCCCAGTAAAGTTCAGCCGGAAATGAACTGGAATTCTGGCTGGTTCCAGTTCGTACACGGGCTCCAGTGACACAACCGATTCTAACTAGAATCGGTTGTGTCACTGGAGCCGGAATACGAACTGGAACCAGCCGGAATTCCGGTTCATTTCCGGCTGAGCTTAACTGGGACCCAGTAGCAGTTTTAGAGGGTGTTCTATTCAGTTTAAAATTCATGTCTTCAGAATTACTGCATTCAAATTTATTTTTCCCCAGTCTAACGGGGCCAAGTGTATGTGCTGAAAACTTTGAATGTATTTAAAACACAGTTCTAAACGTGTTTTAAAATCAGCAACAAATAGAACGGCGTCGTATAACAGTTTTGAATTTTAAAACAAAACTGTTCGAAATTAAAAAACAAAACGCTCTGCTGGGGATGTGAATGTTTCAGTTCCAGTTCTACTTTGAAACTCCTATACAAAATAAAACGCTCCTGAACATGCCCTAATGGATTGCCTAATTAGGTTCTTTACTGGCACAGTTAACCTCACTTTTCTTGACAGTTCGCTTGTACTGTTTACATGGACTTAGAAAAATTTGTGGACGACTAGATTCGCTTAAAGAAAATCGTAAAGAATTTTTCTAAGTTCATGTAAACAGTACAAGCGAACTGTCAAAAATGAACACTCCGTTCATTTGTGACGTCAGCGTAAAGTATTCAATATTGACGCCGCAAAAATCAAAAGAGAAAGTAAACTGAGTCACTCATTTTGTAGACGCCATTTTGAAAAAACGCTCAAGAAATCTTGAGCGTTTTTTCAAAACGTCATATCTGCAATGAGTTACTCTGTTTACTTTCTCTTCTGTTAATAATTCGGTCACTTTAACACTTATCCCTCAACTCTTTGCATAATATGCTAGTTAAAACCACCGTCTTTCGATCTGTACTGTAAAATAAGTGAAAAGTGTTATAGTGACGCCGTAAAAATCGAAAGAGAAAGTAAACAGAGAGTAACTCATTGCAGATATGACGTTTTGAAAAAACGCTCAAGAAATTAGCTATCCTCATAATCAGAGATGCACGGAGGAAAAAAAAACAAATTGGGAACCTTCCCGGTAAAGTTCAGCCGGAAGTGAACCGCAATTCTGGTTGGTTCCAGTTCGTATTCCGGCTCCAGTGACACAACCGATTCTAACTAGAATTCAGCATTCATTCGAACAGCCCAATCGCTGAATCATTTTCCATTCATTTTAAATTTTTTTTGATTATGTGAATATCTCTCTACTGCCAGTAGAGATATTCACATAACCAAAGAAATTGAAAATGAATGGAAAATGGAGAAGATGGCACTTTGGTATTCGTAAGATGAATCTTACATGAGTCGTGTGAGTGATCACAGAATAAATCGACTTGCTTTCGTCATACCAACGTACGTTTTGATTTATAATTTCGAACAGTTTTGTTTTAAAATTTAAAACTGTTATACGACGCCGTTCTATTTGTTGCAGATTTTAAAACACGTTTGGAACTGTGTTTTAAATACATTCAAAGCTTTCAGCACAGACACTTAGACCCGATAGACTAGGGGAAAATGAATTTGAATGCAGTAACGCTGAAGGCATGGCGAGACATGAATTTTAAGGTTGCACAGAGAATGCGCAAAATTCGCCAACGAAAAAAGCAGTTTTTTCCACACCGTATGTCAGATCTTCACAAAAATCAATCAGCGTATGTAGAATGTTGTTACAGTACTGCTGATTGATTTTTATGAAGATCTGACATACGGTGTGGAAAAAACTGCTTTTTTCGTTTGCGAATTTTGCGCATTCCCTGTGCAACCTTAAACTGAATAGAACATCCGCTGAAACTGCTGCTGGGGACAGCGAGATCTAGTTTTAAAATTTTCAGTTTTATTTTATAGAACTGTCAAAATTATGAATCTAGAACTAAAACACTCCTGAACATGCTCTAATAATATAATAGGTTTCCCAGTGAGCAAATTTTCTGGCAGAGACCGCTCTGCTAGATTTCTGTAAGTCTTGGTTTGGCAGCCCTGTCAGATTTCTGCGCGTATCCTGTCGGGTTAGTTGAGCTAGGGCGAACTCGGTTTCGCTTGCGTTTTCTGGCAAATTTTGACAGGAACCGAGCAACACGGCTTACATATACTAGGCACAGTTCATAAAGAACAGTTGCGCAAAGACTGAAGCAAATCTACCTATTGAACACTCAAAACGTCTACCTATCGGACACGAAGAATAACAATGCTCGAATGCGTGGGGAGTATCGTTATTATGTGATTATAATTATGAGAAAAAATTCAATGATGTGATATTAACATTATTTAAAACCAGGAATACTTCGCTTAATGACAATTATTAAAAAATATATGTTCACTGATATTCAAATTTGGCACTATTTCAAACACCGGAACAGCTCTGGGTAATGTTAATAATCTTCCACCGACAGTGGAAATATGAAGGTATTTCTCATAGTTAAAGTGCAGCTAAAATTTTGACAAATTTGTGTATGCATTCCACTTTTACATATGTACTTATTCAAATTTATCTTACGCTGCAAATTCGATTGTTTTTTGTCACACCCCAATCAGACGACAAGCGGCAAAAATCAATGCATTTCGTTCTTAGTTGCGGATCTTAAATTTAAATTTAATTTAATTAAATTTAAATTTAATCTTAAATTCTTTATACGATGTTATTTATCGTACTGATTTTTACAAAATAAAACTAAACACTTAATTTTAAATTTTTAAATGCGCAAAGTTAACTTCTAACTGAAGCGTTCGGGTGAAGTCATTTGAAATTTAACTAAAAATAAAAGGTTGCCAAAATTTAAAAAAGACCAATGATTGGTCCAATGTTGCCAATCCTCTTTACGCAACTCTACTATTAAAAACTCTGATACTAGGCTAGCTCGTTAGGGCATGTTCAGGAGCGTTTTATTTTGTGTAGGAGTTTCAAAGTAGAACTGGAACTGAAACATTCACATCCCCAGCAGAGCGTTTTGTTTTATAATTTCGAACAGTTTTGTTTTAAAATTCAAAACCGTTATACGACTCCGTTCTATTTGTTGCTGATTTTAAAACACGTTTAGAACTGTGTTTTAAATACATGCAAAGTTTTCAGCACAGACACTTAGACCCGATAGACTGGGGAAAAATAAATTTGAATGCAATAATGCTGAAGGAATGGTGAGACATGAATTTTAAACTGAATAGAACATCCGCTACAAAGTTCTAGTTTTAAAATTTTCAGTTTTATATAATAGAACTGTCAAAATTATGAATCTAGAACTGAAACACTCCTGAACATGCTCTTAGAGTGTAAACATTGGACGAGAGCGCGTCATAGAAATCGTCGGCGAAAACAATTACATGAAATTCATATATTGTTTGCTGCTAACGAATGATCGGCGCCTGGTAAATCACAAGGAAGCTATGCGGATGTCCAAAACCTTTGCTATGATCAGAAAATTACGGTGAGATGTTTTCTATGGCATGCATCCAAATTCCCGATTTACGCTAATAATCACATAGATGCACTGATTATCCACTAGTGTCTAGTGTAATTATGGCGTAATTTACGTCAAAAATCCATTGCACACTATTTTTTCCACCGTACAAAAATCTACACGCTCGTAAAAAGTTACTCAAAAATGAGTTTAATCCCACCCATTTCCAGATAAAGTGGAACAACCCTTAAATTGAGTAATTCCGGAGTTACTCAAATTTGAGTAAGCCAGCATGAACCAAAAACTGAGTAATTATTACTCGGTTTTTGAGTACAATATTATCTACACTAAACCCAAAAGTGCTTCACTAGTACTCAGATTTTGAGTTCAACATTGCTCAAATTTTGAGTTCAGTACAAATTTAACAAAACCAAAAATTAAGTAATTATTACGCAGACTTTGAGTTGAACATTACTCAAATTTTGGGTTCAGTAGAACTTCAACAAAACCAAAAATTGATCGATTTTTACTCATATTATGAGCAGAAGCTTACCCAATTTTTGAGTAGACAACAAAGCCAGTTGTAATTCCTCAGTTTTTGGGTAGAATATTACCCAATTTATGAGTGCAATATTTCATTAAAACCCAGTAAAGTTCAGCCGGAAATGAGCCGGAATTCCAGCTGTTTCCAGTCAGTATTCCGGCTCCAGTGACACAACCGATTCTAGTTAGAATAGGTTGTGTCACTGGAGCCGGAATACTGACTGGAGCCAGCCGGAATTCCGGCTCATTTCTGACTGAACTTTACTGAGAAACATCCGGATTATGACTTGCAATTCTGAATGGTTTCTGTAAGAAGAAATGCAACAACCGATTCCTATTTAAATTGGTTCATGATCGATTGTTGCATTTGAACTGGAACTAAACCGGTTTACATCCAGTGAAGAAATTGGCCGTCAAAATTTTGTTTTGGATACAACACAATGCAGTCTTTCTTTTCTTATGGAATATTTTTACAATAATAATTAAAGAAACTTCTGTTTATTAAATTATATGGTTTTTAGTAAGTATTGTATAAAAAAGTTGTCCTTTTATTTGTTGTCAATACGTGCGCGGGAAACTTCAATAAAAGTTTGGACGAGTCTATTCACAGTTGTCCTCTGACTGTGCGGAATTATATTATATATGGCACATGCCAGAAAGTCCCAAAACATTCTAAAATTAGGTGGCACCTCCACTCCGAGAACTGCGTAGCATTTGAATAAAATTTCCACTGCATGAATAGAATTGTTAGTCTCGAATATAACTTTTTTCTCACAAATGACGGCATAATTTCCTCTTTTCATCGGGCTTGCTACGCACACCATGTGTAGTTTGGAATCAGTTGCGGGGGATGCCACGTATGTATCTAAGCACTCCTAATGATGATATAAAATCATTACATCTAACCTTATGTATATTATATTGCATTTACCCCAATCCAACGAATTAAAATTGAAGCCGAATGTTCTTCGCCTACAGTTGGACAGCCTACCAGCGTTCTTTTTTGTCCGCGAATTGGCATATGAGAAATTATTCTCAAGCATCCTCGAATGTGATCTGTGAATAGTTTTACAAATTTAAAATTTTATGACAGACCTTTGGGCTAAATTAAAAAAAAATATATCTCACCATCTTCTACTCTAGAGAATCTGGACGGTGAATAAGATAGACACTGAGAGAAGACATCCTCGATTTTGAGACCTTCTGTTCTGTTAGGATACAATCTCTCAAACATTTGACGAATCTAGAAAAAGTGATATGATATAAATATTCATATGTTCCGTGAATACCATAAAGTGAAATAGTAAATAATAAAAAATAAACATGTTACCACCAATCCTTCATATGAACACAGGTGTGGAAACATATCCAAGATATCATTAACGGGTTTCTTTTCTTTTAATAACAGTTTGAGGACTGGAAAGCATCGGTCCATTTCATCACAAATATGTTCTGCTACTGATGCCGATGCAAGCATTACTCGGAGCAATTGAGCCCGCTCTACAAGTTCAGTTGAAACGGACTCTTCTACAGGCATAGTTCCTCGATTATATTTATGTTTTCCTGCAGGTAGCTGTTTGATGACATTCCGGATGCGATGAAATATCATGCCAGTATGAGCACCCTTTTCCTTGCCTCCGTTGCGCCAAAAGAAAAATGACTAGCATGAAAATAATTATAATTATATTAGAGAAATTAAATAAGCATAGAATAACAAACCTCATCAGGAGCAGTTGGTGTGACTCGCGTATTACTAAGTTGTGGAAATAATTTTACGATTTGAACAGCTGCCGCATGCTGTTGATCAACAGAAGGATACCTGCGCATTTAGAGATCATTGGTTCGTTACTCCGAAAAAGACCAAAAAGATTCCGTGAAAGATTAAGTTCTAAATTTCTTAAAAAAAATCTAAATGGTAAAAGTATGAACGGTATTTGATTCGTAATTCTTTGCATGCTGGGACACATCTATTATTTTCTGAAGAAAATCGGTCAGTTTATTACTGTTTTAAAAGTCTGTAAATGTCTGGACCAGGCATACGCAGAACTTTTTTTTAATCACCGATATCATACTTTTTGATCTGCCTCTCGTTTCTTCTGCTGCAAATTTTGTGCATTGGACGTATTCGGTCTATCCACTCATTGAATATTTACTAGAAGTATATGCTAGAAAATGCATGAAAATTCTCGACAAACATATGATTACGGCCTAAAAGCCAACTGTCAAAATCCACTTTGAATGAAAATTCCGGACAAACCGTTACACGCCAATCACAGATGTTGGTAGTAAACGAAAGAGAAAAGTTTTCTCTTTCATAAACTGTTGTGAGCTGTGTTCGACTAGTAACGGTTTGTCTGGAATTTCCATTCAAAGTGGATTTTGACGGTTGGCTTTTAGGCCGTAATCATATGTTCGTCGAGAATTACAGCAAAAGAGACGGGAATGAAAGTATGCTAATTCTGCATATTTTTGTTTCTCAGTGCAGCAAATCTGTCCACAGTCTGTAAATCTGGCATCGCTGTTGCTCGATTCAACGACATTGCGGCTTAGTTAGACCCTTTGGTCGATTTACGATTGAACTGTATATGTAAACAAATAAACACGCTCGCTATAAACAGAAATTGTATACCTTTAAATTCTGTTGGTTTAAATGTTTAAGTTATTATAATTCGTCGTCGTCGGTCGTCTTTATAATTTTGTGCCGGAACATGACGAATTACGCTTTCTAAGTACCACCGTCAAAGACGCATGTACGTTCTTATGCCGAAGTTTATAAATCGAACCAGATTGAAGATGTGTAAAGAATGGTCAATATTGAAATCAGGATGCGAAGAACTGATAACTATGTGGTTTCCTCTAGCAGTTTGTACTGTGTTTCATACATTTCTTTATATTTATAATCAGAAGTGAAGTTGTTTGGCCGTGCTTCATTACTATGCATACTTCATAGTTTCATAGGCTCAATGAAGTAATAATGCATGATACTGATTGACTACGATGTTTTTTGAAATAGAAGCTTCACAACGAAAGGCATTGCTTTTCTCTGCTCATAGACAGTGTTAGATCACCTGCATATTTGCTCGAAGGACTACTAAGGGCCGATTTCTTCATTCTCGCCTAACGTCTTAACCAGGTTTAAACGTACTGGTGAACCCGGTTTAAAATTTAAGCGAGGATAAAGAAATTGGCCGTAAGCCCTATAAATATGTATAGGCATTGCGCATTTCGCCGCAAGGTTGCTCTAGCGGAGAGACTCGTGTGGTTCAATGTAAACAATTCATTCTATCACACTTTAAGGAGTGTTCATAGTTTGATGCACTAGTAGAGTAACAAATAAAACTTTCTACTTGCCTTTGACCGTCCATTATTTGAGTCTCCATTTGCTTGCATGCGACTCGTGTAAGATGATTTAAACCGTCCTTATCTGGTACGATCCCTTGATCCAAAATTGGATACAAAATTTTCATTCGGAATTTTGCGTCATCTTCGAATGTCGAACGGTTAATCTGAAAACGTTAAATATGTATAGTACGACAAGCGCTTACAGTAATTATAGTAGAAAGTTTACCAAATTTTGAACATTAGTGGAAGTCTCATCAATTTTATCTTTGGTCGGATTAGCTTCAGAACTATAGTTTTTTATTATGTTAAGAATTGTTAGACGGGATCCTTTTTCGATTATCCCCATTTCAACTAGGTCGGCATCGTTGAGCAGAACTAGGTTCTGATCGTTTATTTTTTGGGCTGAAAAGAGCGAATAAGTATATATAAAGGTTTAAAGTGACATCTCAAGTTGTTTGCACTACCTTCTTGATTGTTGTTTATTTTATTATAAATTTATTTCCAAGTTTATTTCCCTACTAACTATCTACATATTTCAAACTTATATAGTAGTTTTCTTCTGAATCTCCGTATATACTCCATAAGTTGTATGTTTTTTTCGTTTGCAAGTTCTTGTGTGATATGCGAATAACTTGACTGTCAGTTTTGAGTTTGTAACTGTTGTATTGTAAACAATATTCGCATTCGAGATGCTGTATTAGGCAAACAATTTGATTATCCGATTGCAATATATCTATTATCAAACCATAGGACATTTCGTTGCATACTTGGTATTTCGCTATCAGTCCCGGCCGAAAGCTTGTGTTATTTATTTTCATATGGTTTATATATTTGATTGAATCTGGTAGATCCCGGATCAGGAGTAAATTACTTAGAGATTTTTTGTGTATGTGCTTTGACGAAACGATATCTACCGTACCAATTTCGTATGAATGGTCAAGAATAGTGGTTATCTGTGCTAGATTCAGGCGCTTAGCAAAGCTGTTTGTTAAATTGATGAAATTGTTGCATGTCTTCGCTTGGGATTTCGACTCCTTGAATTTCGCTTCGAAGCGTAAGCAACTATGATTAACAACTGGCCCATCCTGACGAATTATGTAGGGATAATGAGAGATGTGATGGAATTTATTGGTAGGGTTGATGGCAGGGAAGCAGGATTTGAACAACTTGTAAAAACATTCGATTTCGTTTTCCAGATCGTTAATCTGATTCAATGTTAGCTTATTGGAGAAACTATAATAAGTTATTTTCATGAGAGCTCTAAGCAATGATGATAAATTTGAATTAAATCCGAGAATCTGGTTGAACATAAAAGGGAATGCTCGAAGGAGAAGCCAACATTGCGAAGCTGACTGAGGAATAGCATGTCCACGTGCTTTTAACTTCTCGCAAGTAAAATTAGCGGTAGGTTTATCAGCCGATTCAGTTATACCGTATTCGTAATGCTGTATAATTTGGTTGACTTGACTAATCGTTATCACTTTATGGATATTTACAGCTTCGTTCAAAACACATTTGATTACGACCATGACGACGCCTTCCAAAAGATCATGCATTGGATCAAACGTGTTATTTTCCGCTATGTTGAAATATTTAACTTCATTCAGTGCTGATTTTCGAATGATTCCGCATTGTGAAGGTGTTTTAGTTCCGCTTTGAAGAGCATTTAAATCACCTTGTATGCTTTCTTCAGTGCGATGAGGGAAGGTATCACCAATGTTTCCACAATGAAGTGCAGTACGCGTCGCATAGCACATTCTACAGAATAGACTTGATTGGGGCCCCATTAACTCGAAAATTTCATGAATTGCCAGCGTGTCCCCCAAAACATGCACTAGAACTGCCCTCATCGTAAACTTTTCACTCCCATATTGTACTACAACACCATCATCTGATTCAAGCTCACGCAAATCTTGAATCAGCGGTTTCATAACGTTATTGTAGCCATATTTTTTTACATCTCTTGAGCGAACTGTAAGCGTTAGATATATCCTGTTGGAGGATGAATTAATTGCGGGGTGGAGATTCTCAATTTTAACACTGAAATTGGTAAGTTTTTTTTTTGATTTGCGTGATCCCAAAGGGTTCAGATATTCGACATCGTCCAGATGAAGCGAGAGTCGTAATGCATCGGGAAACCGTGTCAGGAATGGGTGTGTTTTGAAACGTTGACCATCTTTGAAACCGCACAAGATATCGTCATTCACTGCTTCTTCTGCTATCATCTTGCGAGCTCCGGGATTCTTCATAACCAGTGCTAAAATGCTGGTTAGTGGAATATAGTGAGCAACGTCTTTCACTATTTGTACACTTTTTCTTTTGCCTAGTTTGGTAATCGCGGGGACAGTTTTAGTGATTCTAGTTCTTCCCAAGACTTCTTCCCTAGGGTTTGGCACAGCACAACCCGCAACTCCAGACAAATATGCTAGGTTGTCTTTTGGAGAAGCTACGTCTGCAAAAATTCCATCCAAAGATGCGTCGTTTATAAATTTCAAAGCGTCGGTATCGTTTAATGGGATCGACTTCGATTTCAAAAATTCTCTGAATAGATTCAACATGTAACACTCGTAATCTTCTATAAGATTCGAGGTAACCTGTAAGAACTTTTTGATTTTTGTCTCGGGAAGAGATACATCTTTTCGCAAATCTGTGGCGAATTTACTAATTTTCTTAGTAATTTCATCCAACGACGGCGCCGTTTTAAAGAATATAGTATTCGTTATTCTCAACAGATAATCATCATCTACGAGCATATTTTCCGGATGATTATTTTGAATTTGTTCAACAGCGTCATGGTCGTATGAAATATTTGTAGAATTTTCTGTAATTAGTGGATGAACACTCTCTATGTGCCGTTTCAAGCTCTTAAACCTCTGGTACAGTGAACCACATTCTGAACAAAGGAAAGGTTGAGCGGCTGCTTTGCTGGTGTTCAAATTGTGTACCAACCGGAAGTGTTCCTTCAATTCATCCACGTGTCCAGGAATCATCTTCCCACAATTTGGCACATGGCATGAGAAACCTGAAACCTTACACTTTTTTTCCAGTATATATATATATATATATATATATATATATATATATATATATATATATATATATATATATATATATATATATATATATATATATATATATATATATATATATATATATATATATATATATATATATATATATATATATATATATATATATATATATATATATATATATATATATATATATATATATATATATATATATATATATATATATATATATATATATATATATATATATATATATATATATATATATATATATATATATATATATAATATAACGTGAATATTACCTCGCAACTTCATTGCAGTTTCAGCATCCACCTCTTCCGAAATCTTCTGCATGCTGGTTGTTCAAATCCACTCTTTCAATTAAAATGTATTTTACACACTACAACTCTAGCTTCAACTATTATAAATATTTGAACAAATTTTTATTTGTGAAAAAGTGATGAGCGATAACTAAACGAGCGTGTACCTACTAATGGAAAATGGCGGATGACGCTTGGAATTTTTAACTTGGCGAGAAACGGCTTTTCCGTTTGGTAACTCCAAAACGGTTTCTTGTGTAATACCCAAAAATAGAGTCAGAGTTACTCAGAGATATTATACATGACAACTCAATTTTTGACGTTTACGAACATCATTCAAAACTGAGTTAAAAGTACTCAGAATCTGAGTAACTTTTTACGAGCGTGTAGCAGAGCGGTCTCTGCCAGAAAATTTGCTCACTGGGCAGTACTGGGAGACACTGGAAGTACTCCGGAAAAAAACGTTCCTGTACTCTCTTCTCTTTCTTCTTCTTCTGGTAGAAAAGTGCAAGTTTGACTGTTGATGGCTGTTGTGCATGTACACGAGCGAAAGAAGAGCAAAAACGTTCATTCGTGTTGACAAATTGAGTAAACAAACAAGTAAATGTTTAGCACACATTAATGAATATTTTTCGACGTTTTTCAGCATTTCGATCATGAACCGACCAAAGGGCTTAAGCCGCACTGACATCAAATCGAGAAAAACCGCTTTGAAAATTCGCTTCAGAAAATTAAATCGTATTTCCACGTTGTTTACATACTGGGTTTCTAAATGTGTTAAAACACTTTAAAATAACACTAGTTTTCACCAGCATACCTAAACTGTTTAATATAATAACGATATCGTTGAAAAAATCGAGAAATATATCTTTCGCCGAGTGTGTTCATTAGATGTTGATTAGGCCATTTTCATATTGCCCTCTTGTATTGACGACACTCAATTTCGCCCGGCAGTGTCGCCTGAAATTGAAAACCGAATGAAGTGTTCGCCCGAGGGGAAATTTAATTTTCCTCTTAGGCGAATCAAGCATTTGGTTTTCGTTTACAGGCGATACTGCAAGGCGAAATTGACTGTTGTCATAACAATACGGATCGGTTTCTATAAAAAATTCTGCTTCGTTCAGATCCGCAATTTGGGTTTTTACAGTTATTGAAAAGGGAAGCAAACGCATTCTCTTATGCCGGGGCACCTCAGTTACGGTTAGGTGGCGATTGCAACGACAAAGGCCGCAAAATCGGACAGATGGTTTAAAGCGCCAGTATCAATTTTTGCTCCTGGGTAAGTAACTTCCGCTTATCGATTGACTTAACCAAAATTGAGTCTTCCTTGACCTGATATCCGTCTATTTTCTATTATTCCAGCTGCTGTGTCTACTGACCAAGCAGAAGCAAAAAAACGTTCGGATAACCACATATCCGCAATACGATACGAGACAAGTATACTTGGAAACATGATGACCATAAATCTAGTGAATGATTACTAACTAACGGGTAATAATAATTACTTCGCTGAGCGGAGCGATCGTTATTTAAACAAGGCTACTATCATCATCGGCAATGTTGGCAATTATAGTAAAACGTTAGTCCTCATAATGATCGAGGTCAAATCGAGCCGACACAGAAATCAGGTTAATAAATAGTATTGCATCAACAATTAAACAAAAACGCCGCGATCGAATTATGGATCTTATGCGACAGCAACATGGTTGTGATTTACAGGTTATTTCGGATACAATGGCGAAGTGGAACTAAAAATATGTGAAAGCCTGTGTATTTTATTTTAAATTTAATAAATATTTCAGATCTAGTACACTAGAACTTCCATAACGAGCGTTTTGAAGGTATATTTATACTACATCTTCACATTCTACATCACTTGTGTACAAATCGTTATCGAAGTGGTCCATGATGTCGGTTTTGCAACGCCTTCCTTTTTTTCTCGGCTTTAGCTGGTCGAGTAACGTGTAGTACACTTTGTTCGATACATAGTCAAGGAGTTTCCTCAGGTCCTCCAACTTTTCCTTCGCCAAAGGAAGCGGTTCCACATTAATAGGGAGCAAAGTTATTTTGGGGTCCCAAAATGTATGATTCATGTCGAATGACATAAGATGTTCATCGTCTAGATTATATTTAAAGTACACTATTCCAGGAACCATAGAACGGTACTCAAAATACGAAATATCTTTAAACTTGACAGTTTCTCCAGCATCATTGTGCTTTGCGCTTAAAAAACTGTTCTAGGCTTCGAATGGCCAGGAAATCCTTCTGTTCCATCTCAGTTACTACGAATGGCACCTTCCGCTCAATGGACGCAATAAACACAGCCCAATCTCTGGGCGTCTCAATGTTCCCCGTGTGTCGTTTCTTTGCTTTTTCAATGAGTGCGTGAGCAGAGTCTACCTCCATATGGGAGTGACCGCTGACCATAAACTTATGGCGTATCGTCAGCTCTCTGCTCCCCACACGACACTTATGCATGTAATATGAAAAAAGCATGCATAATGTAAGGTTGTGGTTCTGCCCTGCACAACGATCGGAGTAATAATTTAAAACTTTTGTGCTAGCGTCCATTGTATTAAGATCGCGCAAAATGCACGATCCTATTTCTTGGGACCCGCGTTTAGCTTTTGTTTCGTCCCATAAAAAACAAGTTACACTGTTTTTACCCTTGAACGTGTCAAAAATCGTGAAGTTCAGCGTGTACAGCTGCCGCGAATAGAATGCTATTCCGCTCTGTGAGGCGTCGGAAGGCACTTTTGCAAATCAAAAGAAGCTGTGCGAACTTCATATTTTTTTTTTGCTTCCTGGACGTCAGCTTTTTTCATCGCATAGGTAGTTCGAGCCTTTCTATGATGCTCGTCTCGCTCCTCTTCAATTGGCATCCTCTCTTCTTCCGTAGCTAACTTGAGGCGTATCGCTATTTTGTCACAGGTTCCGCACGTGTCTGCCTTCAATTTTCTGAATGATAAATTCAAGCTTTTGAAAATTCGTCGGTAGGTATTATATGCTACTGGCTCCAGATTATCCTTTTCGCAATTTTTTTTATAAAGCTGGTGCAGTTTCATAACAGATAGGTCGCTACTTAAGTATAACTTGGACGTCTTCTCTCGCGAGTAGTGCGAAGTGTACGCAGGGAACGATCTAATATGTGATTTGATGTAGTTTATGTGTTCCTCTGTTATCTTCCTTGAATTCGAACAGTTTGCTCTAAGATCGTCAGCTGAAATCCCCATTCCTTCTAGCTGCTTTTCAGCGAGAACACGAAGTTTTTTATCTTTTACGTCGAATGTAGCCATGAACATGCCTTTGCATACATGAATTCGACCGTTGACGGCAGGTAAATAATACGTACGCGAGAACATTCTTCTGGAGTTGAGTACCTATAAAAATCATTCTCATTATTTTTTTAAATATCAAAATTGTCATACTGTACCGTTGGGCGAGATGTAAACTGAATGGCCATGTGACTACTCAAAAATTGGTTCTGGCCGGAGGGATTCAACTGGAGCAGATTACGCAGCAATTGTGATCTGACCTCTGCAGAATATTTTTCGTAGCACTTTAACTTAGAACAATTGCAGGGAGGTTTAATACATCTTGCTGGTATTATTGTTCCGTCTGTGCGTACGAACTCTAACCCTTTAGCTTTTGCAATCTTTCGTGCTTCACGTTGATCATGCTTCTTCCGCTTAACGTCAACATTTGCTTCAAGTTCTTCGAAACCTAGATCGCCAGGCTGCCTAAGTGGTTCCTCATTGCACAAATCATCGATAACGGTTTCGTTACGATACTTTTCGAAGCACTCGTCAACAATAAAATCGTTCAGTATCGTAACGTCGCCTATATGTATTTCTCTCGTATTCTCATCTACATCACATTCGGAATCTGATTCTGGGAGATCCGTAGGTAGTGATAATGCGCACGGAGAATCATCATGTGATATTTCGGGTACTAGCTTTAAGCTTCGTGGTGTCGATGCATAAACGTCTCTGAAATATAATACAATGAGTTGATTGTAATACGCAACATTTACTGTATCACCTAAACGAAATGCCCAGTTGACTCAATGTGGAATTTCCAACCTGGATCGAAGGATACGGAGATGGAAGCGAGCGAAGAGGATTGTGTGTAATTTCATGTGCCTGCTTCAACGAGACTTCCAGCTCGGTTAGAGCGCACGCACGAGATCGTGATGTGTAATCGCGGAGATAATTTTGACTGGAGGTTGTTTCTTTTACATATCCAACCGACTGGTTGACAGATCTGAAATAACGCAATAAGTGGTATTAACTCAAAACTAGTTAATTGAAATAAAAAGAATTCAATCCACAAAAGTTCTGTTATGGTCACAGAGCCGTCGAGAGCCGCTTCGGCCCCCAAGGCTGGTATTATTGCTGGGCCCTTTTAAACCTACTAATTTCAATCTTGATTAGAGAAATTGGAGCTGTTGCTGTTTCAGGTGATCAGTCTTATTATTCTAGTGTATAGTACTTCTATAGAAATGAACGAATTCAAGGAACAAGGGCCCTATTCTCACAGTCACGTCACTTAGTGACTAGAAGGAAATTTTGTTCTAGTCACCAAGTGACGTGACTGTGAGAATAGGTCCCCAAAAATCTGTGACTGCGGAATACGACTACAGCAGTGCTCGATTTCAAAGACTTTCCTACCCATCCATTGATGGAGTTGAGCATCTGCTGATACTGAGAAAAAGTATGACAATTGGCGGGCTCAAAAAGTTATCTAACGGGAAAATCAGTTCATTGCTACAAAGAATAGAATTGGCTTCTGAATATTTGATGATTTTCAAGGTATTTTCATTCCAATGTTGACACAGGTTTTTCGGAAGTTTGTTTTAGCTTGTCTGTTCTCTGTGATTGAACAACCACTGACGCTCGAAGTAGTCCGCAGCCAGAGAGTGTGACGATTGCATGATTCTTGCCTGCAAAGAATCGCCGGAAACTTGCTTGCAATCACCGGTTGCAACAGCGTTTGATAAAATCATTAGAGAAAGGAGCAGATTGATACATGGGGCACGTTCGTAGTCTGGCTTTATTAATTTAAAATGCATTGAAACGACATACCTTTTGATAAACGATTCCGATTCGATTAATTGTTCGAGCTGAACTTGTGAACTTGTATAAGCAAACGACTGAGAAGGACTTCGGTATTCCAATTGGCTCCGAGAGGATTCACGGAATTGCAGCTGATTACCATGTCTGCAATAGAATTAAAACATTGAATTCCATAATTGGTTAATTGAAGAAAACACATACTTTTGAAGAAGCGGTCCCGAATTGATCGAAGGTTCGAATAGCATGCTCGACCGTTTAGATTGTCCACGCTGAATAGGATATGTATAGGGTAGACAGCGAAGTGAACTTCGATCTAGATCACCCGTCTTCGAAACTTCTAGCTGGCTCACAGTGGAAGCACTGCATTGTAGCTGACTGTCATGTCTGTGATCATTATAACGGAACATTAAAATCTACAATTGAGTGAATTATGTAAAACCATACCTTTCAAGCAGCTCTCTCGACTTGACCGAAGGTTCGAGTCTCCCGCTCGACCGTTTCGGCTCTCCAAGGTGAATCGGAGGATACGCATAAGGTAGAGAGCGAAGTGAACTGCGGTCAACATCACGTCTTCGAAACTTCTAGCTGGCTCACAGTGGAAGCACTGCATTGTAGCTGACTGTCATGTCTGTGATCATTATAACGGAACATTAAAATCTACAATTGAGTGAATTATGTAAAACCATACCTTTCAAGTAGCTCTCTCGACTTGACCGAAGGTTCGAGTCTCCCGCTCGACCGTTTCGACTCTCCAAGGTGAATCGGAGGATACGCATAAGGTAGAGCGCAAAGTGAACTGCGGTCATCTCGCGTCTTCGAAACTTCTAGCTGGCTCACAGTGGAAGCACTGCATTGTAGCTGACTGTCATGTCTGTGATCATTATAACGGAACATTAAAATCTACAATTGAGTGAATTATGTAAAACCATACCTTTCAAGCAGCTCTCTCGACTTGACCGAAGGTTCGAGTCTCCCGCTCGACCGTTTCGGCTCTCCAAGGTGAATCGGAGGATACGCATAAGGTAGAGAGCGAAGTGAACTGCGGTCAACATTACGCGTCTTCGAAACTTCTAGCTGGCTCACAGTGGAAGCACTGCATTGTAGCTGACTGTCATGTCTGTGATCATTATAACGGAACATTAAAATCTACAATTGAGTGAATTATGTAAAACCATACCTTTCAAGCAGCTCTCTCGACTTGACCGAAGGTTCGAGTCTCCCGCTCGACCGTTTCGGCTCTCCAAGGTGAATCGGAGGATACGCATAAGGTAGAGAGCGAAGTGAACTGCGGTCAACATCACGCGTCTTCGAAACTTCTAGCTGGCTCACAGTGGAAGCACTGCATTGTAGCTGACTGTCATGTCTGTGATCATTATAACGGAACATTAAAATCTACAATTGAGTGAATTATGTAAAACCATACCTTTCAAGTAGCTCTCTCGACTTGACCGAAGGTTCGAGTCTCCCGCTCGACCGTTTCGACTCTCCAAGGTGAATCGGAGGATACGCATAAGGTAGAGAGCGAAGTGAACTGCGGTCATCTCGCGTCTTCGAAACTTCTAGCTGGCTCACAGTGGAAGCACTGCATTGTAGCTGACTGTCATGTCTGTGATCATTATAACGGAACATTAAAATCTACAATTGAGTGAATTATGTAAAACCATACCTTTCAAGCAGCTCTCTCGACTTGACCGAAGGTTCGAGTCTCCCGCTCGACCGTTTCGACTCTCCAAGGTGAATCGGAGGATACGCATAAGGTAGAGAGCGAAGTGAACTGCGGTCATCTCGCGTCTTCGAAACTTCTAGCTGGCTCACAGTGGAAGCACTGCATTGTAGCTGACTGTCATGTCTGTGATCATTATAACGGAACATTAAAATCTACAATTGAGTGAATTATGTAAAACCATACCTTTCAAGCAGCTCTCTCGACTTTACCGAAGGTTCGAGTCTCCCGCTCGACCGTTTCGGCTCTCCAAGGTGAATCGGAGGATACGCATAAGGTAGAGAGCGAAGTGAACTGCGGTCAACATCACGCGTCTTCGAAACTTCTAGCTGGCTCACAGTGGAAGCACTGCATTGTAGCTGACTGTCATGTCTGTGATCATTATAACGGAACATTAAAATCTACAATTGAGTGAATTATGTAAAACCATACCTTTCAAGTAGCTCTCTCAACTTGACCGAAGGTTCGAGTCTCCCGCTCGACCGTTTCGACTCTCCAAGGTGAATCGGAGGATACGCATAAGGTAGAGAGCAAAGTGAACTGCGGTCATCTCGCGTCTTCGAAACTTCTAGCTGGCTCACAGTGGAAGCACTGCATTGTAGCTGACTGTCACGTCTGTGATCATTATAACGGAACATTAAATTCAACAAATGGATGAATAATGTAAAACCATACCTTTCACGCAACTGTTTTGACTTGATCGAAGGTTCGAGTCCCCTGCTGGACCGATTCGATTGGCCGAGGTGAATCGGAACATACGCATCAGGTAGCGAGCGAAGTGCATCACGGTCGGTATCATGCGCCCTAAATTCACTCGTGCATATCTCTTCGTTACATCCAACTGATGGAGTACTACATACCAGAGAAGCAGAATTTGCTTTTTCACAAGTATTAAGTCTGGTGCCATTATTAGGCTCTAGAAGAAGCGCTGCAGCGTCTAGGGTGTGTGAAAAAAGTTCTATTAGTAAAGCGGACATTTTTTAACAATTCATTAATGATACCCAGAAGCATTGCGAATCCATCGAATTCCGAATTTACTTGACGTGTATATTCCATTTTAATTGGATTGAACATAAAAACTTTACAAATATTTCAAACAATTTTTTATTTTTTGCTTCCGCCTTGTAATCAAACGTTGATGTCAATTTCGCCCGTATACACTGCATTGAAAAAATTAGGCGTAACACGTTTGGTAGTTTGTTTACAGTCGAGTGTAGATTTCGCCGTTTTTGTATTTTATTGATTTTTATTAATAGTAACACTTATTTAAATGTTTTCTATTTTCATTATGTAGTATTTTTATCCTTCTTTAAGATAATACTGATATCGTGAACAAACCAAAGGGTTTAAACAGCACTGACATCGAATCGAGAAAAACTGCTTTGAAAATTCGCTTCAAAAAATAAAATCCAATTTCAACGTTACACACCCGGTTTCCAAAATTAATTTAATGTATTAAAACACTTTAAAATAACAGCACTTTTCACTAGCATACCTAAACTGTGTTATATAATAACGATCTCGTTGAAAAATCGAGAAATATATATTTCGCCGTGTGTTCATGAAATGTTGATTAGGCCTTTTTCATATCGTCCTCTTATTTTGACGACACTCAATTTCGCCCGGCAGTGCCGCCTGAAAATAAAAACCAAATTAAGTGTTCGCCCGAGGGGAAGTTTAATTTTCTCCTCGGGCCAAACAAGCATTGTAGTTTCGTTTGCAGGCGATACTTCAAGGCGAAATTAGGTTTGTTCCAGTACCAGGAGAAACTGGAAGTACTCCGGAGCAAACAGGGAGAAAATCGTTCCTGTACTATCTTCTTCTCTTTTTTCTTCTTCTAGTGGCAAACCGGAGTGAAAAGGAGCAAAAATTTTTTGCTCCGGAGCAACAGGAAGTAACTTCCATGTACTGGAACAAACCTATTGAGTGTTTTCAAAATAGGGAGGCAAAACTGCTTTCGAAAAAAAAAAACAAAATTTTGTTTATTGGAATTATTTAATCAGCTCTCCAATCACTATGGTGCATTGTCATTTTAAGTATGTCCCGCCACAGGAACCAATCAACTCCGGTAGTAATAAACTCCCAGATGGGCCCAATGTATACTGGAAACTTGCATTAGTGTTTTCGCATATAAACTGTAAGTACCTAGGCAAATTCTTGTTTCGATTCATTAGTTGTCTTTATTAATCTTTTAGTTTAAACTCCGAAAATTTGCCCGAAGGAAAGCTTGGACTAGCCCTTATGTTTGAAGGCCGAATATAGAATAATATATCGGACATAAACCGTATTAGCTAATTAGTAGAACTTGGTACAAACATGCATATAGCGGTAGTAAAGTCTACCAATGGAATTTGCTTCGAGAATTACTCCTTTGGTAGAGTTACCGGACTCACATGTGGACCCAACAAAAGCCAGCCTGATATCCAGGATGTCCGTAGTAGGACAACCGATTTATCCCCAAGATAACCCGATATCAAGCATCGAAGTCAGTGATTCTCCCATTGTTCGAATTTGAAACCATTCCTCGATCAAGTATTCCACCACATTGCAAAACACATTAAGACTAAACGAGTGTTTGACAGTATATAATCTAATAAACCGTTCGAGTTCGAAAGAATTGATACGGAGCAAGACATGCTAATTTTGGTTACTAATTATTGTTCGTTGAAGGGAAAAATTAGAAGCTTGGAAGTCGAGGCAGCTTCCTAAACGATAGTATAACGGCAAAACCATCTGCCGGAACCGGAAAGCGTCAGGAATTCAAAACAAGTTGAAATTTTACAACGTGATCATCAGACTAATAAAGAGAAAAATCAATAAAATGTTTTTGAAATTAATCGATTGAACCGAAAACTTATGGCAAACATCCATAGAACATCTTATTTGCACGTACCACATGCCATTAGTCTAGGTATTTATACGCTTTTTCTGAATATTGTGTTGAATTATCTCACCATAAACAACTTTTAAGCATAGATCTTGCTTTGCACGACTCAGGGAGCAATGGAGAAGTAAAAATATATATACATAATTTTGTGATGAGCATCTTAAAATATTATTTTCCGCTTATCGTTGCGCAGTTTTTGTTCTCTATTGTATGAAATTTCCGACCTTTTGCCTACAATCTGCTTTTTATACACATATTTGTGATCCAGTCTCCGAACCGCGCCTATGTTCCGACAGCTTTAAACTAGCAATGTTTAAGTTTTTCGAAAATCAACTCGGCAAATCGTTTGTTTTGCGTAGTTTGTTTTTGAGCACCCGGACTTGTCGAATTGTCTCCATTGCACAAAATTTTGCCATCTCCTTAGCATGTTCATGTAGTTGCATACAATAATCTAAAGATTTTCCTTGAGGGAATATCTGTGCACTAACTGGTAACCCAGCTCCTACAACGTAACCCATCTGCATCATTATCTTACATCCGATTCCTTTCGTGTGTTTCCCCATTCCTCCAAACGCTGCGTTGGAGCGCGATTAAGCAGATATCGTTTCCAAATTTCGAAAGGCAGAAACATCATCTGCCTCGTTACTGGATGAATCATTCTCTAGCTCCAAGATTGGCTCATTAGCATCATCGAACGGTACAATATCTTCGAACGGCAACTCGACCTCACGTATACTTTAACGTTCTATCTGTGATAATAGTAACGGAACATCAAATTAAACAATTGAATGAATAATGTAAACGCTTACCTTTCAAACATTCGTCCCTACTAAATCGAAGCTTCACGTCGAATGTTCGACCGTTTAGACTGTCCGAGCTGAATCGGAGGATATGTATAGGATAGAGCACCAAGAGAACTGCGTTCAACATCTCGCGACTGTTGTAGTCAATCTTCCCGTTGGCTGACAGTACACGCACGGGATTGTAGCTTACTGTTGTTTGACAAAAATAACAGAACATTGAATTTAACAATTAGATAAACAATATAAACGCTTACTTTTCAAGCAACTATCTCAAATTGATCGAAGGATCGAGTCACATATTCGACCGTTTAGACCGATTTAGAGTTGACTCGGGCGATTTATATAGTTCAGTGAGTGAAAAGGACTGCGAACTTCTAGTTAACTCAGAGCAGACTCATGTGATTTTAGCTAGTTACCATGTGTATGAAAGCGTTAGATACCAAAGTTAGTTGATTGAAGTAAAAACATACCTTTCAAGAAACTCTCGACATGCTCGAAGGTTTGAGTCGCCGGTTCGACCGTTAGTAACATTCAAGATGAATCGGAGGATACACACAGGATAGAGAACGAAGTGGACTGCATTTGGCATTATTAGTATTTTGTGCGGAAACGTCTTGCTGCGTCCGAGCGGAATTGTGATGAAAAATCGCGATTAATTATAGGCATGTGTTACCTCGTACATATTTCTAGGTAGCACCCAACTGACGGAATACTAAACAACAGACGAAAAACAGTTTGTTTTGCACAGTCGTTAGGTTTAGTGCCATTGTCAGGTTTCAGAAGTAGCATAGCAAAATCTTGTAATGTAAAAAATCTGTTAGAAAAGCATACATTATTTGCACAATATTTTATTTATACCAAGAAGCATCCGTCGAATTCCGAGTTTAGTTCACGTGTATTTTTTTCGTAAAAATCGAGGTAAAAACTAGAAAAATATCTTGAACGATTTTAATTTTTGCTTCCGCCATGTAAACAAACATTTATGTCAATTTCGCCCATATACACTGCACTGGAAATGTTGGGCGAAACCCGCCTGGCTATTATTGTTTATGTGGAGTATCAATTTCGCCGTTTTGTTTTTTATTGATTTCTATGAAAAATGATACTTTTTTAAATAAGTTTATACATTTAATATGAAGTAATTTTAACCCTCTTCAGGATAATACTAATATCTCAGTTTGTTTACATTTGCTATATACGCCCTTTGGTTGGTTCACGATCGAATTTATTATCAAATGCGTCAATTCAGTTCGTCGCCTCAAGATGATTGAATGGCTCGTTTTCAATGGAACATATTTAATTATTAAATGAAAAGAAAATAATTTTTCGCGTGTCTTTTCATTTGGATACCATCGTCTGTGGTCGACATCCCGAGAAACGTCAGGAGATAAACAAAAACAAACCACCTTTTTCTGAATGAGAAACGTCTCATGTAATGGCCTAATTAAAACAATTAAAATAATAATTTAGCCATTCTCGGCCGAAATTATTCATTGGTGTCAATGTAAATTAATAACTTTATACGTGCAGCCTTTTCATATTTCCAGTATTCATTATAAAGTGTGTATTTCAATCTTAATTCGTCAAAAGGGCGAAACTGTTTTTTGTAAACAAACTTGTTTCGCTCATGTCTGCTGCAGAGTGGAATTTCATGAAAAATATGCGTGAATGTAATTTTTTACCCTTCGTAGAAGTAATTTCAATTGTTTTCTGCTTTGAAATTATAGTAAATTAAGAGAAATCATCAAAATAAAAGTTTGTTTACAAATCTTATTCGCCCTTTTGTAAATTTAATATGGATTTGTGCTTTTTAAATAATGTCCAAGTTGATACATGGTGGTTCATTTTCAGGTTTCTTGGCAGATGACAAAATACTACGATGTGTACTACAATAAGTCCAGAGGATTTTGATTTTATAGAGAACGAGCTGAAATTTGACGATAAAGTATGTCAAAATTATGCTTAAAATATCTTCTAAAACCGCTATAATACACCGTCAGAGAAATCAACCATTATTTTACCGAAAATCAACTACGGGAACTAGCTGAACATTCGACATTCACGAAAATTCATATCCTGATCAAATATTTGACTACTGTCGGCTTACCTATTTTTTTGATCATAGAGGTTTTAACCTTGGTGTCATTCGCTTCTTAGGCTTAGTCAATTGTTTTTGTTAGCTATTGTACTAATATCGTTTTTGAATGATCCCATACTGAATCAGGTTTTTACCTTAATTCACCTGAGACAATTTTGAAAGCAGTTCGGGTTAGAATTTGACCCAGTTTTGCCTAAGACGAAAACGAAAGTCAATTCTGAACCTTAACTGCTGTCATAATGTTAGGCCTAGCAGGAACTGACTCAGTTTCAGCATTAGACAACAATGAAAAGCTACCGAACTTTTGCAGGTATCCCTATTGTTTATCCTATACGGCCACCGAAACCCAAAGTACCTGCTGCAAGCGCTATCCATCGGCAGCCAAACCCCGGAGGAAGAGACACACATTCTATTCGATTTGACTTCTTGTGCAGCGAATGACGAATGGCAATCAGAAATTCTGGAAGCATTAGCGATCATTCAAGCAAATCTTTGCCTGCTAAAGTGTGGCTTCGATGAGACCGACCTCAAGGAAAGATTTCTGCCCCATCTGACAGAACTGGCAAGTTTTGTACACCCTGTACTGAAGGGATTGTACCTACTTTGTGAAAAACTAGATGACAGAAACGCTGAAAAACTATTGAACTACCTAAAACAGAATTATTCCTTTTCTGTCGTGGACCACAGGTACTTCGAGATGGCTCTACTGGATCTGCTTTGTCATGGTTTGATAAAACTTGGATCAGCACTCACTGGCGAGGAGTGTGATCTTTTGATTTTGACAGCTGCATTCAAAACGCTCGAGCTTTATGAATTAAGTGAGTTTTGTAAAACTATTGCCAACAATTTCAACAAAGAGTTAGTTCTGTCACGAAATCAATCGGATAACGTGAAAGAATCGCAGGTTTTCAAACAAATTCCTGAGGTACAGTCTAAAGATGAGCTTCAGGATATTTACTACATATCGAAACAAAACGCGGGAATAATATTAATAATCAATCAGTTTACATTCTATCGTGAAACCAACCAAGAGCTAGCAGAAATGCTACCGATTAAACCGTTAAACAATCGCCGGGGAACCGAAGTTGATAAGTTAGCAATTTTGAACCTGTTTCGCGCCTTTGGCTACAACACTATTGTGGTCGAAAACATAACCCACACGGAAATCATGAAACAGGTTGAAAGTGCAGTAAACGAGATCAAATCTTGCCATTGCTCCCTGGTAGTATGCTTGCTGTCGCATGGTCAAGAGGGAAAAGTGTACGGTAGCAACAGTATCCCCGTTAGCGTTAAATCAATCGAGAAGGTGATGGCTGCGGAAAAACTAACTGGGAAACCAAAGCTTCTCTTTGTGCAAGCTTGTCAGGGTTCCGACCTTCAGGCAGCAGTCGAAATTCCTAGGTTGGAGAAAGATGGACCCTCGACGGAAAAGACGGCCTCGGTGTTTGTGGACTTTTTAGTTGCCTGGTCGACTGTGCCTGGGTTTGCTTCGGTGCGCCATATCGAGAAAGGTTCATGGTTCATTCAGGAATTGTGTTTGAAGCTACGGCAACTACATGCTCGGTACAGTATGTTCGTTTTGGACAAAGTAATTTGTAATCCTTTTTTATTGCTTGCAGTAACCATCTAATGGATATTCTAACAGCTGTGATAAACGATGTTTCCAGTAAGAGAGGCTATGGGAATGAATGCATGGTCCCTATCATTTATAGTACACTAAGGAAAAAGCTTCACTTCGAACCGTTGGACACAAAATAATTTCTTTTATAGTCCATGTTTATTGGAAGACTGTTTAATTTCTTGTAAATATATGTATTTATGTATACTAAAATATATTTCGAAAACTCCGTATCCGAATTTCGTTAGTTTTATCCGTTTAGAATGACATGACGAATTATCAAGTCGTCATAGCACCGTACGATTACGAATTAAATGACGAATGCCTAATCAAGAAATAACCACACTCGTTGTGTAGATTGAATTTGATGTACATCTAGTTTTTTTCAACATAAAATGGTACTATATTACTCAAACAGAAGGAGCTGCTTCCGGCCACAATATAAATAAAGATGTGTATACTTAATTTGTACATCTATGAATGTGATGACATCTGGTGCATAAAGCGAATTAACGACATGGCAATCCTCTTTTATAAGATTGCACAATTAACCACGTTGCTCAACTGTGCGAGTGTGATCGATTCATCTTTCCACCACTCTGCTGTTTGCAATATCGCGTGTTGCCTACTTGAAGGCAAATTACTGGTGTCAATTGAAAAAATGTGTACAGTGCAGCCAGATAATTTCTAGTATTTGGTTTGTCGTGGCTATTGGGGATCATTTTCTTTATGGAGGGTTTGGCGTAGAAGTCTCTCTGATTGAACGCAATACTTCGGAATCTGAAACGCATCCATCCGTGCCAAAGCTCTACGTGCCTACACTTTTTTTTATTTCAATTATAGAGGTTTTAACCTTAAGGTCATTCGCCTCTTCGGGTTAGAAAAATCTCTTAGGAATTTTTTTTAACCCTATGTGCGGGGTCGGGACTCGAACCCAGGTGCGCTGCGTACAAGGCAATCGATTTACCAATACGCTACGCCCACTCCCAACGTGCCTACACAAATCGACGATGCCCTCAAGCGCTTTTTCGCAATAGCCAGTAATGAGTACCGCTGTTACAATGAATTTGCTGTACAAAGGATATGTGAACCGCATCCAACAAAACTTACGACGAAATCCGAAGGGCTTTTGGACTTTTATTAATAAGAAGAGATAGGAAACGGGTCTTCCGTCTAGGATGGTCTACAATGGCGAAGTAGCGACTACGACGGCGACAAAGTGCTCCCTATTTGACAGCTACTTCTCGAGTGTCTTGACGACTGATGCGCCATCTGCCATCGAGCTGGACAACGCGGCCTGTGATGTTCCCGTTGCACAGTGGCACGACGAGTGACGAAACCCCAAAAATTAATGTCTTGTAATTCTTTTGTAAATATTTATTTTATTTTTCTCTCAGTTTGATTAAAGCTATCTTAAAATTTTACTATAATCGGATGAAAAATGAATTTTTAACATGTCGTTGAAGCAAGTGATGTCGAGGATTTCTGTTCAATTCAATTAATTAGAATTTTTAGTACCTTAGAGTTTCAAATGACAATATCTCAAGGACTATACAGCCGATTGGAGCAATTTTAAGTTCATTGAAAATAAGAATGAACATGCTAAACTATAGATTTTTGTGCAAAACTGATTTACGTTTGTTATGCATCAAAAAAATTCAATTAAAAAGTTTCATATCATATCAGTAATTTATCTTTATACGTCTTCCAATTTTTGAGATGGTCTCCCATGAGTCATTTGTCATGAATCTGACTCAAAATTTAGTGTAGTTTCAAGATTTATATGGCTCATCTTGCGCATTTTTGCGCCGAAGTTGGTATATTTATGTTTTTGAAAATACCCATGTGGAGACGCCCTGTAGCTCATAAGTCTCCTTACAAATTAATTGCCTAAACAACATCATATTACTGAAAAATTAGTGATTTTTACTGGTTTTGTGAACCATTTCTGCTATGCGATGAGATTGGCTACTATGATTAATGTTTATATTAACCCTTTAACGACCAACGCATTCAAACGGGTTTAAATAAAAGTAGTTGAAAAAATGAAATATGGAATATCAAAACTGATAGCAGAAATGGATTCAGCGAAACAAATTTGGTTAAAACCACAAGTTTTAGCCACATAGACCAATTTTTATAATTTTGTCACAACTTTGTATGAACAGGTGCCACTGTGCGTTGGTGCGGTGGATATGGATGTATTCACCATTTCAGAACAATCGGTTCTTTCGTTTGTCTTCACATCTCGCCCTGAGCAGAAGCAAAAAATCGTCCCGCGCAAGTGAAACGGTCAATTCTACCTAAAAATCAATCGGTGCCTATCACACAAGCAGTCCATATAACAATAGCCTATACCTACTGTGCGATTTAGTGATGAGTGACGGTGCCCAGCAAAAAGCAACCCAGATACGGCCGAACTGTGTTGCTGTTGATTTTTCGAAATGCCCCGTAAGACCAGCCATTCGGGAAGTGGAACAGTTATTAAAAGTGCAGATGAAACTCAATCTGGCTGAAGTGAAAACCCTACAAATGCATCATATCAAACATTGCGTGTTGATTTCGTTCAATAACATTAACCAAGCTGAGTCATTCGCCTCGCGAAACAACATGCAGCACACCGCCGAATGCGGCAATGTTAAATATAGCATTCCCGTATACATCGAGAACGGTGCTGTAGAAGTTCGTGTCCATGATTTGGCTACGCGTACCCCTGACGGCGCGATTAAAAAATGCTTGCAAAAATACGGAGAAGTAGACTCCGTTACACATGAGACTTGGAGGAATTTTTTCCCGGGCATCCCTAACGGTGTTCGTGTGGTGAGAATGCGTGTGGCCAATCCAATTCCCTCATACATAACCGTGACAGCGTTAGGAAGTGACGATGTTCTCATTCATCAAACATCACTAGTCACGTACCCAGGGCAAATTCCTACGTGCCAGTTCTGCACGAAGAAGCTGCACCTCGGAAAACCTTGCGTAGAAACTGTTAAGGAAAACTTAACCAATCCAACCGAAATCAGCCCAGAACCATCTTACGCTAAACCACTAACAGCTGCAAAACCAACATCTTCGGATCAAGCACCAACAACCAGCAACAACAACAACGAAACGAATGCCGAAAAATACGAACATACAATGACGACCGATAAGAGTAAGACACAAACTGGAACATCTGACCGCGAGCAGCAGGAAAGTAATACGGATGAGGACATGGACATGAACGACAACGCAAAAGAAGACAAACAGATCGAACCTCAAATGACAGTGGACAACACTGGCAATATTTCGCCCCCTAGAAAAAGGATCTCAACACGCAGCAGAAAGCTGCGTATGAACGAGACAAAAAACTTAACATAGTTGTTTTTTTTTATTTATTGTAAAAAACGAACAATCGGCCTCGTTGAGCTACCGCATTTGGGCCTAAATAAATTTAATAATTATTAAAAAAATCGGTTCTTTCTGCGATACAAACAAATGAAATCGTCTTATGCTCCAGGACTAAGTGCTATGTCTTCAGCTGTTCTTAAAAAATGTTCCGATGTTTTAGCGAGCCCACTGAGGCACCTTTTCAATGTGTGACTTCAGCAACAAAAATTTCCCGATGATTGGAAGTGTTTGCAGAGTAAATGATAATGTAATAAAATAAAATAAATAAATATATAAATGTAATAAATCAAATTAATGAAATAAATCGAACAATTACAATTTGTATATAATAATTTATCACATATTAATAACTGTCTAGCTTTTATGAAGAAATTTATTAATTGATTATATTCCTTCATACATGCTGGGACTGCAGACAGTAAATGATCAAAGCGTGCGAGCATACCATGTTTAGATGGGTTATCAACGAACGTGGTATGAAAAATTAATTCACTTGAAGAAATTCAGGAAGAACAGTTCAGTTAACCATCGCGCTGAATTTGGGTTCGGTTACTATAGATGTGTACACATTCCACCTAGCAACAGCAATAAATAGCCAATGAAACCTGCCGCTAAACAAAAGGTAGCGTGTCAAACAATAATTAGTGCGCCTACCCAACAAACATTAGGAGCTTATATATAAGACAACGTGTTGAATAAAAGCAGATTAAAGGTTATGTAAGCTGAATAAAACTTTCGCTGAACTATTTAAACATTAACAGTTTATTCAGCCTATTTAAAATCCAGTATTCGCCAGTTCCAACTAGGCTGAACTATACTGCTAACAATCGTAACAGTGAAAATATTAAAGCTTTTATTCAACCATCTTAATTAGACTGAATTACGAGTTTAATAAATGATGCTGTTACCAATAGTATTATCTTTAATCATTAAGCTGCACTATATGTCTTCAAAAGGGTGTTTCTACCTTTACATTTGCCGTTATACCACCTTTGACTTTTAGCTGAATTGTGTGTTTAACAAAGGTAGTTGTAACTAC
Organism: Topomyia yanbarensis; assembly: GCF_030247195.1. Classification (NCBI taxonomy): domain Eukaryota; kingdom Metazoa; phylum Arthropoda; class Insecta; order Diptera; family Culicidae; genus Topomyia; species Topomyia yanbarensis. The sequence continues at coordinate 140,134,775 of NC_080672.1, read as the reverse complement.
TACAAAAATTGGCACTATTAGCAAACCATGACGAATGGCAACCGACCTGGGTTCGAGTCCCAATACACGTACATTATTTTTTTAACTTTTAAGTGAAGGTTTTTTCTCAAATTAGAACCCTTATCTTATTCTATTTGTTGTTTCAACGGTTTGCTCTTGTCGCATTTATACAGTTTTTTATATTTTCATGCAGTTAATTTACAATTTTAATTTCGTCCTGAAAAAATGTCATTGCTAACAAAAAGAAACTATCAAGTTGGTACGATGAATTAGCACACCTAAAAAAATAATTCATACCAATGACATACACACTTGGTTGAACTAAGCCAAATCCCCGCACAGTCGAGTAAGAAGTAAATTTTTATACCGATATCTCGGAAAAGTGTCGTTTGTTTGCTGATTTCTAGCAAACAATTGTAGCTTTTACCAAGATCTAAGCGAAAAATGAATTTACCGAGTGCTCAGTGTAGTGTTCTTCCCACCATTATTATATACATCTTGTGTAGAATAACCTTGGAGTGTTGCACTCACCTTTGGTAGAACCTTAAAGAAATAAAATACGTTCAGTTCAGTTCAGTTCAGACAAGCGTCGCGCATACACGGCTGTTATTATTCGATCCGAATACCCAAATTAAACACAACATTTGGCGACGAGGATAAATTTATTAGTGCTAAATAAAGGGAAGTGAATATTTGTTACCAAAAAAAAAAAAAAAAATATATATATATATATATATATATATATATATATATATATATATATATATATATGTATATATATATATATATATATATATATATATATATATATATATATATATATATATATATATATATATATATATATATATATATATATATATATATATATATATATATATATATATATATATATATATATATATATATATATATATATATATATATATATATATATATATATATATATATATATATATATATATATATATATATATATATATATATATATATATATATATATATATATATATATATATATATATATATATATATATATATATATATATATATATATATATTGGTGATAAAGTAAGTAGTTGTGATTTAGTCGTTCGTGACGGATCCTGTGGCATTATTCCAAAATAAATTTGCGGTAATACTGAAAAATGAAGTCTGAAACAAAATGGTGGCGCAGGAGGAGTAAAATGCGATGTGTTGAAGCAGACATGTGGCTTTAAAATGCAAATATTCATTAATGAGGATTATCCTCTGCTAGTCTCGTTTGCAAAATGAGGCACGGAAGTGAAAAGATTGTGAAGACATGTGTGTTTCGCCTAGCCGGTCTGGCTCGCATACTCTGTAGTGCTGCTAAATGGGGAAGAGGTAAAACAAACAAAAAAAACCTGGTATGGAAGTGTGCACAGCTCAGTTGGTCTAATTTGCGTCTGTTCTTTGTTTTGGTATGTGCATATGGAGCAGGAGAAAAATTGAATATTTGGTTATTGAAAGATTGTGATTGTTTGAGTGTTAGTGAGAACCTAACAGTTGTTCCTATGATGACAACGACGTTAATAAGTGTGGGTATTGCTGTTCTCCGCACCAAAACAGTGGGTCGACTAGAAGCTGTAAGTAGAAATGTTTTCGTGCTTGCTGAGCTTATTGCAGGTTTACTACAAACCCAATGCATTTTGTAATTTGTCTTAAAATTAGTTAGCAGTCAGTGAATGATTGTTGGTAGGAGATTGCATTGCAGCGTTCCAGTGCCAAATGCATTACGCAAATACTGCGATGATATGCATGGAAAATCCAGTGAAATAAGTCGAGTGCTAGATTCACTGGTCAAATCATATGATTGTTGGTTGAGTTTTGTATTCACTATTATAACGCATCGCATCTATTTTTGTTGATATACATAGTGAAATGAGTCGAGTGCTGGATTCACTGGTAATTGCAAAGTCACTAATAATGTTTGGTGATATGGTTAAGGAAAAAAAACTAGAACAGTGAAAGGAGTCGAGTACTGGATTCACTGGTAATTTCTATAAAAAAACAGATGCTTGGTGATAAGATTTAAAGCATCGAAACTAGTTGCTAAATACGGTGAAATGAGTCGAGTACTGGATTCACTGGTAATTTCAATACAAAATAATAATGCTTTGTAATAAGGTCAAGAAAAGTACAGTGAAATGAGTCGCGTACTGGATTCACTGGTAATTTTCAAAAGGTATGATACTAAATGGTGAATAGCCGTGGGAAAAAGAGACTAAAGTGAAATGAGTCGAGTACTGGATTCACTGGTTAATGCGAACGGAATTAGTACGGCAAATAATTATGTAGCAAGCTCAAAAAAAAGAAGGAAACTGGAGAAAATATTATAATGGAATGAGTCGAGAACTGGATTCACAAAACATGAATGAATTGTGTCACGCACCATATCTATGACATGAAATTTATATTCCTTGCACAAGAAATGGAAAAAATAAAAAAGTATGGGTCAACCAAATACAAATATGTTAAATGCTCTGATGATTTTTCGAGGACACGTTTTAAGCTACCCTGTACCTGAAAAAGGTACAGTGTCAAACTGACAATGTACCTTGATGAACTTATCTTATTAATGGCAGCACTGAAAACCGAAAAATCAAAAATTCGCGTTTCTATAGCTACTGTTTATTATTAAAGAAATTTGAAAACGAATAAGAGAATTTTTTGCTTTTTACGTGTTGTTCAATTTACTGATTATAACATTATTTTCAGGCATCACGACTCACCAGAATGTTCACGTTTTTCGTTAATTCCAAAATTGTGTGGAAATGCGAAGCTAGTTTATTTATTTTTTTAATGGAATCCTTCAAACATGTTACTTGCTCCAATCCTCCGGAACTGTTTTTGTAGACATTAATGACGTCTCGGATTAGATAGGATTTAGCGGAACAGTTCCGAATATGCTACGGGCGGCTATTGGATTCTAGTAATCATGTTACTATGAATAGGATTTAAATTTATAACAAGTCTTCTGACCAAGTATTTTGGAACCAACGCATCAATAACTCCAGCATTCGACATCACATGCAAGGATATGCCAGTGCTGCTATATGTGGTCTCAATCCATGCACCTGAAACGATGTTGATGCAGGGGGTTCGTCTTCGTGACCAATTGCATGGAGTGTAGCAACTTTTTCACATTGATGGTGGTCATTTTGGTAAGATAAATGATAAGTTGTTTTTGGTTTTCACGATAACCAAATAATTAACTATCCAGTTGGGACTATAATTAACTAGTATTTTTAGCTTCAATTCTATTAGAAGACTAGTTCTTGAAATTTATTTTTCCAATCACGAGATACTAAAAATGGTAAAAGGCTAGGTTTTAAGACGCAGTTACTTAAACGCGATGAAATAATTATAACAAGCTTATTTCTTTCAATTGTCCACAATGGTTTTCAGAAAATGTGATTTTTTAAAATTTCAAGTATGAAATCATTGCTTCCTCTTCCAAAATTAATATTTAAAATTAATATTTGCAATTCCAGATATCATTGCAAATGAGCGTGTGCGTATCACAGCAGTTGACAGGGTAATGTTACTAATTACTAATCTCGATGCTTCAATAGAGATGTTTCAACGAGACGGTTAACATGACTTTTGTAATTTTGAATGGGCCGATTGAAACTTAATATAAAAATATCTTAAACTTGGGTAGTTAATTTAAATATGGACTTTATGACGCAAGAACTCAAAATATACCTCTGCCTAATAAGATGTCAATATCACTGTGTGTCATTAGATTCCAATATTTTGACATAATACCAATTACCCACTTTTCTTGAATTACCATGGGCATATATAAAGGCAAGCAGTTTGATGAACTGTTGTCGCTAAAACTAAAAGTCTACGAAAAGTGCGTAGGGAGGCAAAAACCTTTCGAGTGGTGTCGTTAACACGACTACTTCAAGAAAGATTGTTGTCCATTCGAAGGCCAAGATATAACATTCTTTCGGTTATTGGGCCCTCCTCACCAACACAACTGATCTACGACTGAGCCTATATCACTCCAGACTTGCAAAATATGATCGCTTGTGTTTCCATCCATCCATCCACATTGATCAACCAATCAATTTTTACAATTCCTCCAAATATATAAATTTACAAAAAGAAAGTTTAGAAAAGCATGGAAGAGGGTCATGAGCAAGCTGAGGGTTTCCCGACGACTTTAAACTTTTGTCTTCTACCTCAAGGGTCAGGATCTTTTGACATTTGAAATGCCAAAAAATGAAATGAAATCACCTGAGTCTGCGGCATGTCCTCGACGAGCGTAAAGTATTTCTCATTATTTATCTTTACAGCGTTCTAAGTTTGAGAAACCAAAACTTTCACTCAGTTTGATTCCGAGTCTCCGATAATAAACGCTATTGAGCGCTAGAGAAAAGTAACCAGAACCTTGGTAGTAAGGAGATTGTTATTAAAATGCGTACGACTTTTGCGGGTGCTGTTGTAGTACCGTATTCGTTTCTGTACCTTGATTGATTATTTGCGTACAATGGATTATTCGGTTAATATTTTTTTAGAACTTTGGAGATAAATGGAAGAACGCTTATTGGTCGAAAACATATGGTTAGAATAAATAAATTTAATGAGTTCAACTCCCTTCAATCATTTATTATTATTTCTTCATTTGTAAAAACACCACCTGATATCAAGTAAGAGCATTTTTTCGTTTTCGGTGGACACTACTGCCGACCCGAAGAAAATAGTTGAGTCCTTCGAATAATTTTCCTTGTATTTCGACATGATTCACATGTGATCATCCCACAAGATGCGAGGTATTCACCATCTAGATCCCAGCTGACGTACGTAGCTGCGATGATCCTGCAGTATCTGAACCGTATTATTATCTTCTAGATCATTATATTATCTATCACAAATACAAACTACTAGTGGTAGAAAAAGTGTGTTAAGTGATAGAAACTATTACTTTGGGCAGTACTTAGTTGCAAATGCTACGACATGACAGCAGCTATCGTGGTGAACCTCCTTCAACTGATTCTATGCGAAGCACTTTAGTTGAATTTCCTGAAATAAAGACGAAAAAGTTTTTAAATATTTTTCATTCCATGAAATAATATTTCCGGAAAGCGAGGTTGAAGTTCTCAAGTGCAGAAACAGTACCTTACCTTGTAATACCAAGCCTACAATACGATCTATCCCGGATGCTGGCGGTTTCCGTCGAATGGAAAAAAATTAAAGGCAAAACATAAACAAATGTCAAACATCAGATCTATGCACGACATGCTTTGATCGGTTCTATCTAATCGAGTTGCCATTTCATATTATTTTGCAGTATTTGTTACTTGTCAAGCAAAATTCGTGCATAGGGTTCTTTAAATCTGGTTTTCAGTGAACCAAAAAATGATGAGCCTTTTGTATGGGACCTTGGCGTATTTAATTTGTATTTGGGTCAACTTAGAAAATTTCAACCATTTTTGCTAGGTTGATGTGGAATTTTTGGTTTTTCCGGCTATATCGGTATCGATTGTTTATTACCGTGTTTTTATTGAATGATATATATATATATATATATATATATATATATATATATATATATATATATATATATATATATATATATATATATATATATATATATATATATATATATATATATATATATATATATATATATATATATATATATATATATATATATATATATATATATATATATACAGGGTGTTTGGTTCATGGTTAAGAATCTCTCGGGGGGTGATAGACTGCCATATTTGGAGAAAAAAATTGTTCTACACATACCATCAAATCTCAACCGTTACAGAGTTATTGAACATTTAGTGTAAAAAACTTATTTGTCTTAAAATAACTCTAACTTTAAAAGTATACTTTGTATTTTAAATGTTTTAGTTCCATTCGAAAGGTGAGAAAATTTCGCATTGAGTGATGCCCTCACATGTTTCAGCTAATGAGTTTAAATAGCCTTTTCAAAGTAATTTATTGAAAATTAAACAATTTCAGACGATTTTTCGTTCATTTCTTGAAAATCATAATAGTTAACCTCATCTTTTTAATAATTCAGATTGTTAATCTTGATGAGCTGCTTAATTTGTTCTTTGACATGATACACTTATCTTTTCTTATTTTCATGATTTTGGGTTATTCAACTTGGATATTTTTATGTTATTTTCACTAGTACCAGCTCTAATTGAAAAATTACGGCACTTATTGTACTTTTTTTCTTTTTATTCAAAAGCCAGGAAAATTTTACAGTGAAAAATGTATTAATACCTTTCAGTTAAGTGAATTTAGTATTCTTTTAAAAGTAAATTAGTTTAAAGTTAGTGCTATTATTAGCATTTTCGTTAATTTTCTTAAAATAGTAAATTATAAACATCACCATTATTATCATGGAAATAATGCATCTCAGCAAGCTCTACAGTTCTTTCTTTGACTCCATTCAATTATCTCTTTTGGTTTCGACGCAAAATCGTTTTTATCACATCGTTTCATATGCAAAAATAACGATTTCGAACCCACTACATTTGTGGCGAGCTCATGCTGTGTTAACTATTAAATAGCAGCAAAATGAAAAGAGATGTAGATAAAGTGTCAAATTAAAAGTTATAGAGAACATTAAGGGGCATCAAATGAACAATAGTAACGATAAATTTTGTTGATTAATAATTAGAATAATTAAAAAACTCTCCAAAAACACAAATTTTGAGATATTTCGTTAGTAAAAAATCATTTAGTACACTTAACTAAAAGACATTTGTACATACATTGATAGGAAATTTTCTCAGCTTTCCAATGAAATCTTGTAAATAATGATATAAAGCATATTTTTTAGATTAGAGTCTTTTAAGCACTTGCAAGTCGGTTACGGGAAAAGTATAGTAATTAAATTACTAAGAAATGAGAAGAGATAGAAATATGACGTCCAAGAACAAATTATGAATCGTCCTAAAACTCAACTTTTGGATACTGGATATTGCTATAATCATACTTCATTATTTCGAGAAAATTAGCAAAAACCTCCTCAAAAACACTAACTTTTAACTACTTTACAGTTAAAAGGTAATTAAAACTAATTACTTAAAAGATATGAGAACACCATTCAATAGAAAATTTTCTCACCTTTCGAATGGAACTAAAACATTTAAAATACAAAGTATACTTTTAAAGTTAGAGGTATTTTAAGACAAATAAGTTTTTTACACAAAAAGTTCAATAACTCTGTAACGGTTGAGATTTGATGGTATGTGTAGAACAATTTTTTTCTCCAAATATGGCAGTCTATCACCCCCCGAGAGATTCTTAACCATGAACCAAACACCCTGTATATATATATATATATATATATATATATATATATATATATATATATATATATATATATATATATATATATATATATATATATATATATATATATATATATATATATATATATATATATATATATATATATATATATATATATATATATATATATATATATATATATATATATATATATATATATATATATATATATATATATATATATATATATATATATATATATATATATATATATATATATATATATATATATATATATATATATATATATATATATATATATATATATATATAAGTGAAAGCCTCTGCTTTGGAAAGTTTCTTTTTAAAAAGTAAAACCGAACTAACCTACTCGACAGCACACTAAAGACTGATTTATTCAATGTTTATCGAACACCTGAGTCCCTAGCTTGATTCCTAGAACTGCTGATCTTGCACCTGGTAACGGTGGCTCCCATGATGGTCTGATGTTTGGTCGTTCGCGCGTGTTCCACGTACGCGACGCTGGCTCAGCTATTTCGGGTGTTGCTACGATGCTTTTGGTTGAGTTGTCATTTATGGTCGTTAGGGCGGATTTGCGCTTAACTGCTTCCCCTTCAAGTATTGCTCGTCCCGAGCAATTTTCTATTTTTGTAAACTGGTAATATTTAACAAGTATAAAAATCAACAATGCGAAAATGAGGACAACTGCTGTGCTAAGCGATAAAAATCCAAGTCGGTGTTCCACGTTAACTATTTCGAGGCGGTTTCTGTTTGCTATGTTGAATTGGTGTAGCTCTGATATGTTTACGTGCCGCTCTATTTGCATAGTTTGTATTTTGCCTGATTGCAGTGGCAAAATTGTTGGTTGATAGAACCGTAGTTCAAAATTTTCGAACAGCTCGTTCCTAATATGGAGTGAGCAATTATGAAACGTTACCAAGTGGATTCCGGTTAACGTCCTATTGCTGATGCCGCAGGTGCTGTTGATGCGTACGTCTTGGTGAACGGATATCACCAACAGTGTTCCTGGGGTTAGTGGTCTTGTTTCTGATGACGGAGGTTTTTCTGATAAATGGCACTTTCCGTGTTGGCCTCTTAGAAGTGGAGCTTCACAAGGATCATCGCTGATTTCAATCAATTGTTTCCTCTCGCAGATTGTCACTCTGTTGTATTCTTGACATCTGGAAATTACTGCAAGTATTTGTGTCGGGTTGATGAAAACTGTGTTGTGCGTTAGCTTAACGGTTTGGTTCAGGAGTGGTAGGGGTTCGATGATGACTTTTCTATATCTTTCAGAAAGTAGGCGTGGAGCGTTGATGCTGATGATGAGTGTTGGTCCCTTGTAGAAGATGGTTGTTGTCAGATAGTTGAATGCTTCGTCTGCATCGTGGATTTCTAGGCCTTGGTTTTTCAATTTCCTGCGCTATTATTTCTACTTCTTTTGGTGTGAAAATGGTTTTACTGACAATATTTAGTTTCGCTAACATTATACAATATTCAATTGATTTTAGTGTGTTCAGAAGGGAGTCTAGTTGAAAAATAATTGAAATTTTATGATTTTCTGTTATAACATAATCTTCGTTGTCAATGATTTTATTAAGTACATTTTGTTGGTTTCTGAAACCATCGGTAATCATATTGAGTCTATTTTCGAATTTGGAAATTATTTTTATTTGTCTATTGTTCTGTTGGATTAATACATTTTCTGTTCTCCTGAGGTTATCTAAATTAGAATTAATTATGTTCATATCTTCAGCATCTAGATTCCCTGTCACCGTTTTTATTATGCTTCCTAATATGTTAATTGATCGTTTATTTCTTGGTCTATCGTGCAAGGTACTAAGGATGAACTTTATTTCAGTTAATTTAGTTACAATTATTTCTGAAAAATCTGTAGAATTTTTTATCTGACTTATTATGTTCTCAATTATTGCGACAGACACGTCAAATTTTGTGAAGTCGATTATGTGTAAAAGTCTATCATACCCCGCTATTATTCTTCCCTCCCCTCTTTGAAGAAGCAACGCGCCTGCGTTGTTTGTTATGTCATGTATCTGGATGGACTGTGAATAGGGTGTGATGGGAAGAGTGAGTAGGAGGCAAATCAGGAGGATTCTGCAGGCGTTGATCATCTCGTTTTCTGAAAGTACAAAATCTATTAAATTCTTTTGACATTATCTTTGTGTATTTCCCGGCCAGAGTCATCTACAAGTATTCTACCCTTGTTTTCTGATGCTCGGACTGGTAAATACTTTGGTTTTGTTTTCTTTTTGATGCCTTGAATTTTTTTGTAAGCTATGGCATTTGGTTCTATTTCCGGTTCTGGTTCTCTGTGTTTATTATGATATTCCAAATTTCTTAGTTTTGATCTATTGTGTGCGAGCATAACCTCGTCATAGAGTTCGTTGCGGGCCTTTACTATTAATTCTATATTGAGGGGTCTTTCTTGTTGATCTTTCAACCCGTAGAAAACTTCCCTAGGTTTGAGTTTTATTGCAGAGTGAATTGTATTGTTATACAATGTACATGCAATGTTAAATATTTCTTTAATGTTTAGATCTTCGTAATTTGGTTTGTTACAGCGAAATATTTCTGCTATGGTTGAATGAAATCGTTCAACCGTACCGTTACTTTCGCTGTGGTTAGGTGGTGTGAAAAATATTTCGATATTTAAGTCCTGCAAGAGGCCACGAACTTCTATAGACTTAAGGGCTGGCTCGTTATCGCATACGATTAAACGTGGTGTCCCGTAGATTTTGAAAAATTTAGTTAACCCTTTTCTTATATCTAAAATGTTTCGGGATTTGATGTGTACTAGAGTACCGTATCTGGAAAATTTGTCTAAGAATGACAGAAAGTGTTCCTTTTCTGCTACGAAGATGTCGACGTGAACTATGTCAAGCGGTCTGTTCGGATTTGGTGTTGATCCTAATATAATTTTGTAGGGATGTCGGTCGTATTTATTTTTGTTACATATGTCGCAAAGTTTTATGAACTCTCTGATTTTTATTTTCATCTTCGGAAAATAATACCTCTTTATTATTTGCTGATTATTTTCCCAGATTCCTCTGTGTGCATATTCGTGCGTTTGTTCTATCACGAGGTTCTGTTCTTCTGGTGTTTGTAAATCTATCAAAAGTTTTTGTGAAATGACAACTTTAAACGGTTTGGCCCTGCTAAAGTAGTTTTTGTAGGTGATCTGTATGATGTTCATAATACTTTCCGGACAGTAGATACAATTAGTCCGTCTAAGATCCATGTAATCTTTGAATATACGGATCATAACTGGTACGCCGAAGACAGATTTTGTTATCGTTCTTCGATATACTCTGGGGAATATTTGTTCGTAATTGTCTGGCTCGTCAGGCCCGACTTTCAAAATTATTTGGTTACTAAAGGTGTTCACCGGGAGCTCAGTACACGGGATAAATTCGGAGTCGTCTGTATCCGCAGAATGCACCGTGGCATTATCGGATGAGATTTCCTCCTCATTTATATTAATTTCGTTTCGAATCCTTGATAAACTGTCTGCGACTATGTTTTGTTTACCAGGACGGTAACGTATTTCGTAATCAAATTCGCTAAGTGAAAGACGCCAATGGACAAGCCTATTATTAGTGTCTTTCAGATTAAGCCCATATGTGAGAGGTTTATGATCAGTATAAAGAATAAACTTCCGGCCATATAAGTAAGGGCGAAAATATTTGCAAGCCCATACAACAGCCAATAGTTCTTTCTCTATAGCTGAATATTTTTCCTCTGACTTATTCAAAGTTCTGGAAGCGAAGGCTATCGGCTTATCACTTCCTATAATTCCTTGAGATAACACAGCGCCGATTGCGAAGTTGGAGGCATCTGTGGTAAGTATGAATTGTTTGGAAAAGTCAGGATATTGCAGAATATTGCTCCCTGATAGAATATTTTTACATTTTTCGAATGCTTCAACGAAGTCTCTCGAGTGAGAAATGCCTTCACCTTTTCTAAGGGCATTAGTCAGTGGCTTGGCTATTTTAGCGAAGTCTTTAATGAATTTGCGGTAGTATCCTAAAATACCTAGAAAACCACGCAGTTCTTTTTCATTTGACGGCAATGGCCATTCTTTTATAATTTTAATTTTGTCGGGATTGGGTTTGACACCTTCCGAAGTCACAATATGGCCCAGGAAGGCAACCTCCTTTTGTAGGAATTCGCTCTTGTCCAATTGTACCTTCAGATTGTGTTTTTTCAATGTCGCGAAGATTTTTGACAAATTGTCAAGATGCTCAGTTAGACTGGTAGAAAAGACAATGATGTCATCCATGTACACTAAACATATGACTCCGATGTGTTCCCTCAGCACGTTGTCCATCACGCGCTGAAACGTTGAAGGTGCATTTTTCAACCCAAAAGGCATTCGCAAAAACTCATAGTGTCCATTTTCTACACTAAATGCAGTTTTTGGAATATCTACTTTTTCAACTTCGACTTGGTGGAAACCAGAGGCGAGGTCTAAGGTTGTAAAATACATACAACGACCTAATTTGTCGAGGATGTCTGTAATATTGGGTATGGGGTAACGGTCGTCGACCGTTTTTTCATTAAGTTTTCTGTAGTCTATTACGAGTCGCCACTTTTTCTTTCCAGAAGCGTCTAATTTTTTTTCGACGATCCAGACTGGTGATGTCCATGGACTATTCGAATGCCGAATGATGCCTTGGTCAAGCATTTTCATAATTTGGCGTTGTACCTCTTCTCTATGACAGAAAGGGTAACGGTATGATTTAGCATGTACTGGTAGGTCATCTTTCGTATTAATTTTGTGCTTAATAGCGCTAGTGAATGTAAGTTTTTCACCTTCAATAAAAAATACGTCTTCATATTTCGATATGAGCTGCAGAAGTTTGGATTCTTCTTCTTTATTCAGATGTGTGGTCCGCAGCTGTTTTAAAAGCGATTGTTTTATATCGGGTTGATTAAGGTTGGGTGTACTTGTTTCGAAATTATTAATTTCAATGTTTAGAGGATCCGTAATCAAGAATTTTGTAGGAGTATCTGAAAGATTTGAAATTCGGAAGAATGCTCTATTGTCATTTGCTTGGTATATGCCGGATCCGATAACTATGTTGGGATTAATTTTTAAGTCATCTTCTAGAAGAAAATCTCCTTCTGTGGAACTCACGGGAAGGTTAATTGTTTTGCTCTCGTGAGCATTGAGCGTTACCTGGGTTGTGTTCGGATATTTGCGATGCATTTTGATTGTATTGTTTGGCAATTTAAGTTCATTAGAGGTGGTCAGAATATCAGCCTTTAACTTTTGTAAGGATTGGTAACCAATCAATCCATCGAAAAAGTCGTGAAATTCGAAGACGTAAAATCTTAATTTTTCGTTTTGTGGGAACGGACAAAATTCGACGTACTGATTTAAACAGTGTGAACCCCTAATATTACGGACTTTGATGGGTTCCGTAAAACGACACCTTTCGAGGTTGACGTGTCGCGGGCTAATATAATTTTTATTAGCGCCGGTGTCAATGAGAAATTTTAGTAAACCTTTTGATGTTTGTATCGTAATGTAAGGAATGAAATTCTCTAGGTCATCGGATGGTGACCTTGAGCCATCAGAAAATTTAAATCGTCTCCCTCTTCATTATTATTAGTGTTATCGTTTTGTGTTTGAGAAGTTTGCCCTGCATATTCGTCTGCGGGTAGTGAATTCTCAGGTTGCTGATATGAGTTCGGCATTTCATATTGTGCCTGAGGGTCAGGAATATTATATTCGTCATAGAAATACTCATAGGGTTCGTTGTCGACTTGTAGTTGATAATGTGGACCATGATTAGCTCTTGTCGGGTGTGAGCGGTTCATATAATTAATTTGTCGGCTCCTGATGGAAGGATCGACTTCCATAGGGACTGGTTTGGGAAATTGCTGATTGTACTGAGGTTGTCGAAATTGTGGGGGTTGACCTTGTCGGAAAGGTGGAGGAGGTCGGAATTGTTGAATAGGTGGAGATGGCCTGTATTGTTGGGCGTTTTGAGGGGGGTGATACTGTGAAAATATCTGAGGGGGTCGAAATTGGAAGGTTAGAGGTGGTCGAGGTTGTAGGAAGCCTGGAGGAGGTCGCATAGGAATTCTCTGCAGATTAGCAGATGGTCTCGGAGGAAGAGCAGGTGGAAAAACTGGTGTTTTTGGGCAGTTTCTCCCGTGATTGTAGTTGTTTTCCTCGAGACATAGTCTCAAGGCTTCTCTGATAGTAGTTGGAGTTTGCGCTCTAATTATCGGGCCAAGAGGATCTTTTAATCCTCCCAGGAAAACCTTTAAGCCCATTTCAGCATACAATTTTTTCTTAGCATGTTTAATTTGTTCGCTGTCGTGGTTTAAATTTAATAGATTAACAAGCAGAGATATTATATGGGACACTTTTCCATAGAAATCTTCGATACTTGTGGTCTGTTCTAGTTTGAACAGATCTCTAGTGAGGCAGACTTCGTCACGTCTGTCACTATAATGGGTGATTAAATTGGTCTTTATTTCTTCCCATTCTAGAATGGTCCCGTAGAGCTCCAGTGCATTATCAGCTTCGCCAGTCACCTTTGCTCTAATTGCCTGTAACCAGACATTAAATACAGTTGTACCTCTTGCACTTTCTATAAGTGGCATGAGGTTATCAATGCTTTTAATAAAGCTATGCAGCTTTATTGGGTTGCCATCGAAAGACGGCAACTCTTTGATTATTTGGGGTGTTTGAAGTGATTTTAAAATGTCTTCCACCCGTGGAGTTTGGTCCGCAATATTAGTTGTTTGTAATTGCAACCGCGCGGCATTAGCAGCGGCTTGTGCAGCCTGCACTGCTTCTGCTGCACCAATGGATTCGAGCTGCATTTGCTCGATGTGCTCCTCCTTTTCGGCGAGCAGCTGCTGTAATTCAGCTATGCGTGCCTGGAGATGAGCTTCCATTGTTGAATTTATTTATAAAAACTTATAAAAACTTATAAAAACTTATACACTTTATCGCAAATTATTTATTGTTTTCTTTGTTTTAGGGTTAGTTTCCTTATTTTAGTTTTGTGATATTCAGACCTCCGCTTACCGTGGGTCGGGGCTCGGGTCTCTGAATTAGTAATTGTATTAGGTGTTTATCTAAAGATAGGGCTTTTTTGTTTCACTTAGCCGTTCTCTTTAGCGTTATTATGAAGGATTAAAACTACTTACAGTATTTTTTTTGCGATATCCGTTCGCAAGGTGTGTAGATTCGGCGGGATCTTTCAGAACACAACACAATTCGCGCGATATACGTTCGCGGAAGGATCTATCCGGGAGTTAATACTGAAAAAATCCTACCGACTTGCCAGTGAAAGCCTCTGCTTTGGAAAGTTTCTTTTTAAAAAGTAAAACCGAACTAACCTACTCGACAGCACACTAAAGACTGATTTATTCAATGTTTATCGAACACCTGAGTCCCTAGCTTGATTCCTAGAACTGCTGATCTTGCACCTGGTAACGGTGGCTCCCATGATGGTCTGATGTTTGGTCGTTCGCGCGTGTTCCACGTACGCGACGCTGGCTCAGCTATTTCGGGTGTTGCTACGATGCTTTTGGTTGAGTTGTCATTTATGGTCGTTAGGGCGGATTTGCGCTTAACTTATATATATATATATATATATATATATATATATATATATATATATATATATATATATATATATATATATATATATATATATATATATATATATATATATATATATATATATATATATATATATATATATATATATATATATATATATATATATATATATATATATATATATATATATATATATATATATATATATATATATATATATATATACATGTATTTTTTTAAATGTCACAGGATCTGGTAAAATGGCATTTTTAATTTAATTACAAAAAAAAAATATATTCATTTCATAGGAAAATGGATTCGCTCAGACCTGTCAAACCGTTTGACGCGAAAGTTGATCAATCGCAGTTGGCTTCCGAGTGGAGGAAGTGGAAGCGTTGCTTGGAATATTATTTGGAAGCTAGCAATATTACGGGGCAGCGAGAAAAACGAAACCAGCTTCTCCATTTGGGTGGTGTAGATCTCCAAGATATTTTTGATAATCTTCCTGGCGTAAACGACATCCCTCACGTAACTCTTGATCCGCCGTTCTATGATGTGGCCGTAGAGAAACTTGATGCCCATTTTCAACCGACGCGTAGACGAACATACGAACGCCACATTTTTCGACAAATCTCTCAACAGCAAGGGGAACGGTTTAATGACTTTGTGATGAGATTGAGAATTCAGGCCAACCGTTGTGAATTCGATCAGGAGGGGAATTCAGTCCTTGAAAGTATGATCATTGACCAAATTGCCGAGAAATGTGTGTCGTCGGCGTTGCGAAAGAAAATTTTAGAAAAAGACCGTTCATTGAGTGAGGTTGTGGCAATCGGCAAAACAATCGAAGATGTTGAGGCTCAGTGCAAAGAATTAAAAGGCTCAGATTCAACAACGAAACCGTTTGGAGAAATCAACAAAGTGGATTTTCCGGACCATCGTTATTCTCGAAACGAAGGGTTTTCTCAGAAATCGAAGTTTTCAATGTCTTCGCCCAGAATGGATCAACGTAACCGCTGGGATTTCCAACCACAAGCATCCGGTTTTCAGGGACGAACCAATTGGAATCCTCGAAAAAATGACAAATTTCGTTGGTCAAACCCAAATCAATTTCAATGGTCATGTGATACCCGGATCTGTTTTGGTTGCGGTCGTCGTGGTCATGTAAAGGATAGTCCGGATTGCGTTGCGAAATTGGCACAATGTTTGAGATGTAAGCGTTCGGGGCATTTTGCAAAGTGGTGCACGAAAAGACCCTGCGAGGATGCAGTACCAGGACTATCGGCGAAAAGGATCAAAGCAATTTACAATGAAAATGAAGAGAAACAGAAGGATAAAACAGAGGATATTTGCTACGTTATGGGTCAAAACGTATTCCAGTTCAAAGTCGGGGGAGTCAATATACCAATGGCGATTGATTCGGGCGCTGCAGCTAACGTGGTTCATTGTGCTGCTTGGCAAAAACTGAAGGCGGCTGGGGCCGAAATAGACTATCAATCTCATACCTATCGGTCATTCAAAGCATATGGGTCCAAATCTCCACTTAAATTGGCGGGAATGTTCAGAGCAAAAATCCAAGCTGGGGATAACTGCACGGAAGCTATATTCTATGTTGCTCTAGATGGGACACAGTCTTTGCTAGGTGATGAGACGGCAAAGAGATTGAAGGTGTTGAAAATTGGTTTTCAGATCGCCGATGTGTCTGAAGATTCGCCTAAGTTTCCGAAGATGAAAGGAATCTTGATTGAAATACCTATTGATCCAAATATCAAGCCCGTGCAACAATCATATCGTAGTGTACCTTTTGCACTGGAAGAAAAAGTGACCGATAAACTAAGCTATCTTTTGGATCAAGACATTATTGAACGCGTACAAGAGCCATCAGCGTGGGTATCACCCATAGTTCCGATATTAAAAGATTCCGGGGACATTCGTTTGTGTATCGACATGCGCCGGGCAAACCAAGCGGTGTTGAGAGAGACCCATCCACTGCCGATAGTCGAGGAAATGTTTGGATCAATCAATGGAGCTATGCGTTTTTCAAAAGTGGACATAAAAGATGCCTATCACCAGGTAGAGATTTCGAAAAGGTCAAGAGAGATAACCACGTTTATAACTAAGCAGGGTTTGTTCAGGTAAACTATTTCTATTAAAATCCGAATTTTTTTAAAATAAGCAAAAACATGTTAATTTATTAGATATAAACGCCTTATGTTTGGGGTTAGTTGTGCTCCGAAACTCTTCCAAAAAGTAATCGAATCTATCATAGCGGGATTAGAAGGAGTAGTAGTCTATCTGGACGATGTTATGGTTTTTGGTCGAAGTCAGGAAGAACACGATAGGAGACTAAATTTGCTATTGGAAAGGTTGAAAGAATATGAAATATTACTAAATGACCATAAATGTGTTTTCAACGTTGATCGACTAGAGTTTGTAGGTCACGAGCTTTCTAGTGAAGGAATACGACCGACAGAGAGTAGAATTGTTGCCATTAAAAACTTTCGCAAACCTACAAATATTTCAGAGCTACGAAGTTACTTAGGATTAGTCACATATGTTGCTCGGTTTATACCTCAACTAGCCGATAAGACAGCTCCTTTGCGACAGTTACTACGATCAGGTGAAAAGTTTATTTGGAATCATGAGCATGAGCAAGCATTCGATCAAATTAAAGCATCAATCTGCACAGAAAATTTTCTGGGATATTTCGACCCTAAGGATAAGAGTATTGTGATAACGGATGCGAGTCCTACAGGAATAGGAGCAGTGTTGCTACAGCAGGATGAAAATGGAGTAAAACGAATCATATGTTTCGCAAGTAAGGCTCTTACAGATATAGAGCGGAAATATTTCCAAACAGAGCGGGAAGCTTTAGGTCTTGTGTGGGCGGTGGAGAAGTTTCGATTGTACCTTTTAGGGACAAAATTCATACTAGTCACAGATTGTAAGCCTCTTCATTTCTTGTTTAAGCAAAGATCCAAGCCATGTGCAAGGATTGAGAGATGGGTTTTGCGCCTCCAAGCTTATAAATTTGATGTAATTTATAGACCAGGGAAAGAAAACATCGCCGACGCAATTTCCAGATTATCTGTAACTCAAGCAGTAGACTTCGACGTCGTTGGAGAAGCGTGTATATTCAATTTGATACAGGCCACCGTTCCTGAAGCGATTTCCTTGCATGAAGTAGAAGAAGCAATTTTGAAGGATAATACTATTCAAGCAGTTTTTCGTAGCCTTGAGTCAGATAAATGGAACGAGTTGACAAAGGAGTTACTATACTATGCCTTTTCGTGCAGAACTTTGTAGATCTGGAAATTTCCTGTTGCGAGGAGATCGGTTGGTCATTCCACAGGATCTGAAATCACGTACGATCGAAATCGCTCATGAGTCCCATCCAGGAATTGTAGTCATGAAGCGTAGACTAAGACAAAAAGTTTGGTGGCCTAGGATTGACACACAAGTAGAGGCGTTTGTGAAGAAATGCAAGGGGTGCACATTGGTGTCCACACTCGATCATCCAGAACCCCTAGTTCGAACAGTACTCCCAGATAGACCTTGGGCCCATGTTGCTGCTGATTTTATTGGACCACTGCCATCCGGTCATAATCTACTTGTTCTCGTCGATTATTGTAGCAGATTTACCGAAGTGATTATCATGAAACAAATCACCGCAAGCTTAACCGTCAGAGCGCTACATGAAACTTTTTGTCGGTTTGGGATGCCAGATTCAATGAAAACTGACAACGGACCGCAGTTCATTAGCACTGAATTGCAACATTTTTGTAAACAATTTGGGATTATACATAGGAAAACAACGCCATACTGGCCACAAGCGAATGGGGAGGTTAAGAGAATCAATCGCTCTATTGGAAAACGACTGAAAATCAGTCAGGAAACAGTAGGTTCGGACTGGAAATGGGATCTGAGAATGTTCATACTTATGCATAATTCGACGCCACACTCGACAACAGGTATAGCACCGTCTTCAATTATGTTTGGTCGAGTTCTAAAGGATAAGCTCCCGTCCATGGTCTTGAAACATAGTATAATCCTCGAGGAAATTAAAGATCGGGATCATTTGAGAAAAAGCAAGGAAGCCGAGTACGCCGACAAACGCCGGGGAGCAAAACCAAATGAAATTGATATTGGAGACACGGTGGTCGTAAAGAGGATCCAAAAAGAGAATAAGCTGTCAACTACCTTCGGCTCCGAAGAATATCTAGTAAAAGCTAGGAGCAGAGCAGATGTCACATTGGAATCGAAGGAATCAGGACGCACAATCCATAGGAATGTCTCTCACGTAAAAAAGCTTTTCTTTGACGAGCCACAGGCACACGACAAACAAACTAAAAATTCCAACACAGATACACTAGTCCTAGGAGATTCAGAAAGGGTATAGACGACAAGAATCAGCAAATGTCTGGGAATGAAATAGAGGAGAATATCGAAATGCGACCACGACGGAGTATGAAACGACCAGGCTACTTGGATGACTACAATGTAGCGATGATAGCGGAAAGTTTGAACAGAAACGAATACAACGTGGAGTTTTAGACCTATGAGGCGTATTGATAATTGAACAGAAATTAACTTATATAAGAAGCTCATGTAACGAACAAATTGAAGAAACTATAAAGAAAAGGAGGATTGTAGTGTTCTTCCCACCATTATTATATACATCTTGTATAGAATAGCCTTGGAGTGTTGCACTCACCTTTGGTAGAACCTTAAAGAAATAAAATACGTTCAGTTCAGTTCAGTTCAGACAAGCGTCGCGCATACACGGCTGTTATTATTCGATCCGAATACCCAAATTAAACACAACACTCAGCTGCTCGAATCTCCGCGGAATTAGCAAAACTGCTGAATTTCGACAAAAAAATACATGTGTAGTGCATATCCAATCGTATTGTAGGCATAAATAAGCTGTAGAAAATGCTTTTCCGTTAACCTTATTTTTTCACGAATTCATTATTTTTCTGTCAACAGTTGTTTCGGTATTTAATTAGCAAGGGACTGGAAGGTGAAGTATATTTTTCAATATTAAGAGCCATAGTACTCAAGGGAGAGCAAGGAGTTGAAGGGAGAAGTCGGTTCCGATAGCATGAAGTAACAAGTTACTTTACGCTTGTCCGGGCATGCCGTAGACTCAGGTGATTCGCATTTCTAATGCCAAAAGATCTTGACTCCTACGGTAGCAGGCAAAAAGTTAAGTCGCCGGTGAGCTCTAAGCTTGCATATATGATCCTTCCACGCTTTTCTACACTTTCTCCCTTCAACTCCTTGCTCTCCCTTGAGTACTATAGCTCTTAATATTGAAAAATATACTTTACCTTCCAGTCCCTTGCTAATTAAATGCCGAAACAACTGTTGACAAATTGACTCAATAGGTCGTTAACAAAAAATGGTTAACAAAAAATGATAAAAATATCATTATTTTTCATTCACAAAAAATGAAAAACAAACTTTTTGGCAATATTAAGAAAGTTTTAGCGTAAATTGATTCTAAATCTATCTAAATTTAGCTCTAGAATCATATTATACTTCTCACACTAAGTAGAAATTTCAAAAACACCTCAGAGGATTTTGTATTGCACAGAAACCTTTCGTATGAAATTGAAAACAATTCATTTCGGTTTTCAAAGTAAGTGCCTGTCTATGGACTATAGAGTCCCTGGAATAACATTGGTGACAACTGTACTCGTAAATCTTGCAAGGGAGAAATCAATATATTTTCTAAGTATTTCGGTATATTCCAATTGAGATGTTTTGCATATATTACAGTTAAGAAGCAATAGATCAATAAACGAAAGAAAATTTATTTTGTTTTATATCTACTGAGTTTTCAGCACGTGAAACCAACGATTTACAGTTTTTCAATGTACAAGCTTACCAAATCACACGCGCCCTTGTTTATGTAAATTTATTGCACAGTTCACACCAAATCGAACTGCACAGGCAGGGGTGGGCGTAGCGTAGTTGATAAATCGATTGCCTTGTACGCACCGCACCTGGATTCGAGTCCCGACCCCGCATATATGGGTTAGAAATTTTTCATAAGAGATTTTTCTAACCCGAAGAGGCGAATGACCTTAAGGTTAAAACATCTATAAACGAAATAAAAAAAAACTGCACAGTTTGAAAGTGTGATGAATCAAAAGTGTGATTAAAAGTGCCAACTCCTTTAACCTGACAGATTTTTGACATTGAAAAGTGTCTAAAACAGACTTCTTCTTACTTTTACTAGCTGTTATGTGTGCATGGCTGCCAGTCTCGCGGTTTTTATAATATATTTGAACGAAACCGTGGAAAAACTGTGATAGCGAAGTGCATCGCAAATCCAACTTTCAAAGCAATAAACTTTTAATTTAATTCGAAACGGTCTGTTTACTTGTGAAACATGAATATTCTCATATTGAACACAAGAGAAATTTTTTGTTCCACAGTTGCTGTAAATTTTTGACACCAGCATTGTTACCATGATTTTTTTCTACCCATCGACTTGCAAACAAAGGTACAATAATTATTCACGCAGACGAACTTAATTGATATAAATACATAAACTTTTGAATTCGAAAAGGCGACTTCCCCTCACCAAAAAAAAAATCACGATGGAAAGAAAATCATTTGGTAGGGAGTGGTAAATAAATCGAGAAGATTGCCACATTAGAATTATAAACGGCACCCATTTTTACTTATCTAAATGTTTTGTGACAATCATAAGTCCTCACTTTGGATATAAAAACGTCTACAATCATTAGTTTTTGAAATTTGTAAATTGTCTAATTTAAATTCCCGAATGTTCTAAAAATCATGAAATAAAAAAAATTAAAATAAAAAAAATATTGTAGGTTGGGATTCGAACCCAAGCCAACTAGGTTCACTCAAATCTATAAAAGGCTACTGTAGTCTTTGTACATACTCTATTCAGCAGCCTAGATTTTTCGGTACATCGGTGAAATCTTGAGCATTCGATGTATGCAAGATTGGTGCAGACATTAAGGTAAGTGCTTAATATTCAACAGGTTGCTGGTTCGGATTCAGGTACGTGATATTTGATATCCAGCAAGCTAATACAATTTTTCTCTAATTGTGTAACGTAACACTAATATGATTTTCGATTGATTGAAGACACCGGTTTAGTAGATTGCACTGGTTTTGCACTTTCTAGCAGAAGTGTCAATGGAACATAACCCAGTTTTTTCTGCACTTCTGCTAGAAAGTGCAAAAACGGTGCAGTTCCAGTGCACTCCACTACACCACACCCGAATACCAAAACCCCATAATAAAAGATATGGCTTCCAAAGAGATTGATGGCGTTGTGTAACTTGAAATTAAATGTCTTTTTTAATCATTTTCCTATGATAATTTTCTCTGCTGAATAGCGGTTACGAAAAAGGTTTATTGATAAAGCTGAACTGTGGGTTTCTTCAGGCTGTATACTACTAGGGTGGCACGAGGATGTATGAAAACAATTTAATACCAGAGAACCAGGTTAGAAAAATTCGTAATTGTTCAACGAACTCCTACGCTAAATTTGAATCAAATCTGTTGAAGCATGATTTAGCATAAATGATTCTAAGTTTCTATGGAGTTGAGAATGAGAAAAAAATACATTTTCATTAAATTCATAAATATGCCGCCTGGTGCACCTGAAAAATATATTTTAGGCTGCCATCTATAGATTCAGTCAAGTAGAATAACTTCTTCTAAAGACAGATCATAGCTATGACAACTGGTTCATGAGTTATAGCAAAATTAAACTTTCATTGCCCTGAAAATAGTGCTGTCTCTGGCTACCCGGCGAGCTGAACCTTCAATCAAGTAAACCTTGACGTATTTTTTGTGGTCACCAGTTATACCATTGGTGTAAAGCGGAAATATAGTCCAGATGGTATCGTCCGAAACATGTGATCCAAAGGACTTGGGATCGAATTGTAACAGAATCATTTTTATGTATTTTGTTTTGTGAAACGAGACTGAAGCAGGCAAGATTCCCGTTATTTTGAAGCTCAACTGATGTTCACCACATCCCTGTGGAGCTGGCGCTGCTATAGAGTGCCCCGTAAACTGAAGGTAGGTTAATTGAGTAAGTCGGGCAATATCTATCACTATACGCCAGCAAAAGTGTCTCCGGCCATGAAGCACGATTTGATTTTAACCAAAACTTTTGGACGAATCATCCAGGGATTAAGATTGGAGTAGCATCGTGAATATAACGTTAGAATGTAATTTGCTGAAATAAAATAACACGTCAGAAATAACGGTTAAGATCTCCCTTATTACTTTATTGGAAACTAACAATTCTACATAATAACGTTCCCGCTTTACAGGCAGCAAAAAAAAATTAAAATATTAATAATTTAGAACCGAACTCGTGTCCTTCAGATTGTCTATTTGTGACGCTCGCATCTGAACTATAAAACCGCCTATGTTGATAGCTGCCTAATTCGGCTTATTGCTAGCATATCACGGTTAACTTGATTGAAGTATCAGCCAGAGTATCCAGATAAATTCAATTTTTAGCAACGATGTAGACACTAAATCCATTCATGCCCATGTTGTTTGTGGACAACAACGTTTTTAAACAGCTATAACTTTTGGTTGAGGCGAGATTTGCTCACAAAAACAAGTAAGGCTCATTAATGTGCCTCACAAAAACAAGTAAGGCTCATTAATTATTGCCTTTAATTTGAGTATTAACAAGGATCAGCTCTAGAACTGAAGTTATTGCAATTAGTCTGATTGGATTCCGATGGAGCAGTGCTGCCAGAGACAGTTTGCGTTGACGACGGATAATGTTTTTTTTCATATATCTTCGTTATGGTGCAATATTATTGAAAACTTATAAAACTTAGCAATTTAGACTGTAGTTGGCTACGTTTTCCACGTAATTGGACTATTGTAATTATTCTAGGAGAATTGTATTGAGCATTAGAAGGTAAAAATTGACTAGCTTCTAGCACTGCCATGGAAGCACCTATCTTTATGAAAATAGGCTTTTCGTGATTCTCGACCCAACCGTTTTCAAGGAAAAAAAGTTTTGAAACCCTACATGCACTAGAAAAAAGTTGGGCGTGAAAGGGTTAAAAATATTGTGTAAAAATTCTGCAGTGGATCCAAAAATACTTTGCGAGTTATTTCAATTATAACATCAAAACAAAACAATTTTTCACTAAATGCCTTGTAGTAGGCCTGCTATTATTGAAATATTTCGTAAAACACTTTGAGATCCATCTAATGACATTTTTGCACAATCTTCTCAATATATTTATAAATGTTTTAAAAAACTTTTTTTTGGCTCGACGTAAAGACTTTTTTAAATTTGTTTATTTGACACGGCTCAAGGCGTTCGCTTCACGGAGCTGTGAATCTTTTAAATTTTTACCAGATGTAAAAAATATAAATAAAACGATTAACGTTTGTCCGATTCCGTACATGCGACCTGCCATTGCGCGCGGAGATCTTTTTCCGCGTCGAGGAAACATTTGCATCCACGCCAACTGTAACTTGGGGGTCATTAATTTCTCTCTCGTCGTTGTCATTATTGCTTGAACAACATCCATAAAGTTAGCAACCGTTTGTGGTTCAGAGAATGATATTGGAGCCTGGGTGTTAGCATTTCCTTTTGTAGATGAGCTTGCCTCAGCGGTTTCTAAGCAGGGTTGTCCTTCATTTGCCATTTGTTCACAGAACTGGCAGGTATTAGTTTGTCCTTGGTATGTACAAAGAGTTCGCAGTATAATAGACCTTTCTCGTCCGACCTAACCCCCTTTTTTCTTATTTTTATTCAAAAGAATATACATTTTTAAGAATATTTCCGTTGAAATGAGACTTTTTAGAGCTATCGTGATTTTTTAATGATTTTTTTAAATTTGAAAAATGCAAGAATGTTGAGTATTTTTTCACCTTTGCAAGAATGGTGGGACTCAAAATGTGTGTTTGGGTAACACTGTTTTGTTTATTTTTGCTTGAGTTCCTGGCAACGCGGCAAATGAAGTGGTGAGTCGCGGTACAAAGTTCATTGGTTATGTAAACAAACTAAAGTGAACGTCTCGGTGGAGAACATTGCATGATAATGTTTAACCTCACTTTTTTGACAGTTCAGAGAGATTGTTTACATGGTCTTGGAAGTTTAGTTGATTCGATCACAGTATGAGAAACTTGGTTTGGTTCGCTGCCAAATATTAACACTTTCCAAACAAGCTCGCTCAGCTGTAATTTTTATTTGATGTCGGCATCATACATTGTTCCGTTAAATTTAACATTTTTACTTTTCTTGTACATGATTCATTGAAGAAGTAAGGAATTTCTAGCCAAACATTTGAAAAAGGCCTACTGCCAAATGCAAATAAATCGAATTTTCATGTTCTCTATTAAAATCCTGGGACAGAACCTGTGGATAGATGTTTTCTTTTTCTTTTTTTCTGTTCATTTTATCTCTTGTCTTGCATAGCCACTCTTTCTTCCTCGCATATTTTAAATGGACTGGCTACATATGACAGTTCCCTCTGACAGCATTTGACGGTTCCCTTTGGCTGCATTTGACAGCTCCCCCTGGCTGCAATTGACATTAGGTTTTTCGTATCCACACGCCCCGTCCCAGTTAAAAACTATCTATCTGGCCATGTACATAAACATAACGCAACAATGGATTATGAAGAATTTTGATAATGATTTTATAACAAGTTATAAAAGGGCCCGGCTGATATAAAAGTCCCAACTAGCAATACACTTATTATAAAATGATTATAAAGGATTATTGTAACTGATTCCAAAAGGATTATAAAGGCAGTGAAATACGTACTCAATGAATTAAGGGGGGTGTCTGATGTAAACAATATGCACAATTAAACTAAATAAAACGGTATTAAATGTTTTGAATAGAATTATAATGAATTCGACCCAAACTTCTTTTGCCTTTTTCTCAAGGTTTACGTTTGGTAGATAGACCCTTTTCAAATGTTTCAAATGTTTGGGTAGAATTTAGATTATTTTATCGTTGTTGCGATCAATTTCATTTGGTTTGTTTTGTTCACAATGTTAGTCGCAGAGCATTTTGGTGACCTATGGCAATTGATGACCTTTACACCCCATACTAGGTCCGCTCCTATTGCAGCTGTTTCGCCCCGTCCGGCACCGAGTCAACCGATGGTCCAGCCTGCGCCGCACTCGTCTGTCGCTATGTCAATGGCAGGGACTTGGATTAAAGACTAAAATGTCAGCTACGGCTGGTGGTGTTACTGCAATCGGTTTGCCTTCGGCCACGTTGGACATTCGGCTAACGGGAATATTCAGCGATTCCGATTCGAAGGGAGCAGCGCGAGTAGCAGACTGCTTCGGTTCAGCAATACGCTCCGGTATCGGACGAAGCTAACACTCCGGCAGGACGAAGGTTTCAACGAGGGGCTTAGGCATAAGTAGTAGAGTCCTTGCACTTACTGCGTGTCGAGTGAACAATTCCGACGAAACTACTGCCGCTCTCGCCAAGTTTGAATACCGTAATAAGTGCGACATCAGCGGTATAGTGCCAGGAATAGTCGAGAAGAGTGCCAGGACTGACTTGCCGAGAGCTACAAGATTAAATAGCAGGGCGTTTTTAAAGTGACCATAGTATAACCTAGAGGCTTTTGGGCAGATGATTTATTCAGCAGAATAAGATAGCAAAATTACCCAAAACATAAGAGCTGGCTGCCGAAGTGAATCCACACACATCATCACCTACAGAGGCAAGCAATATTGAAACGCAGCGAAATTCCTCACAATGAATTGATCTCGTCAGATGAAATTCCAGGAAATACAATTTTCATAGCATAATTTATCCGACCGAAATTGTAGTCCTCAGTCGAGAGAGACTGATAGAGTAGCAGCCAGGGATACCAAAGGTACTGGTAGACTACATTTTTTTCGGTCTATTTACATTTGCACAAGCCGTACAGCCCGCTACAGCGACGCATCACTACAGCTCTTGCCAGAACGGTAGCCAAACCGAGTACATTTTCCTGTAGAGCAGTAGAATACATTTTTGTTTTGCTGCTGTATTCCGACTGCTCGGTGAGAGTGTGACGTAGTAAAGTTTGTTCTCTCGCTTTGTACATTTTTCGCTGCATAGTCAAAGGGAGAGGCCCACACACGAAAGCGATGATGCCGGTCGTGGCGTAAACGAACCGCATTTATTGTAGTCGTTTTTGATTGAAAATATTGAATAGACTAAAAAATATTAAAAAGTGTCAAATAAAGAAAGAGAAGCTGTACCGCTCGCGTCTGGTGGCTGTACTGGGGGCAGTATTTCTTTGTCATGTTACTGCTTTGCTTACAGACTGCCGTACAGCGCTGAGCGTCCTGCAATAGCGAACGACAGCAGCGTCAAAAGGGAAATGAGAATGTAGGCAGAAAAATTACAGCCGTAGAAAAGGTAGGCACTTTGCATCCTTGGTAGCAGCAGCTAGGAATTTTCTTTCGAAAGCTAGCAGCGGTTTCGCGTATCCTGCGCTAAGTAGAGAGCGTTAAGATAGATCTCCGAAGCATGCCTAGATATTTCCTACCAATTTGAACAAGACAGCAGATGAAAGATAGCTTTATTGCGGTGCCAAAATAATGACAACTCGGGATATAATATAAATTTACATATAATTTCTCCTCCCTGATATTCTTCCAGAATGTATAATGCTCTGCATTCTTATCACTCCTATCAAATCCTTCTAACTCCTTATCGTCAGTGCCGAGCACTGTTTTGCATTTGCCAGCTAAATCAATGACAATGTGATCATCGACGAAACTTTTGCTGTAATGGAACTTGAACACGATTAATAAATAATTGTTCCATTCGAAAGCGATAACCTTGTTGTCCTCATGTTTGCAGCTATCATACGCTGGCAGGCATTCTGACCAATGGAAACGTTCTTCGATATGGGCATTGAACGAACAAAATCATTTCAACAACTTATCATCGACCGAATTATTTACCTATACAGTTCAGGTAAACTTCACCACCTAAAATGAGTAATCAATCGGATCATCTTGTTAGGACTTAACCCACGAGCAAACAAACAAATGTGTACAAATCCTTATCCATCATCCAGAAAGCAATCGTTTAATGGCCCAATACTTGATCTTGCGATTCAGCATATGTCACCGGGTATTACATCCAGCGCCGATTGGTCAATGTATGAACAAAGAGCATCGAAATTATTCAAGTAATGTAAATTTTAAAAGTCCATGTAAACAAGTCTTAGGTAAACAAGCACACTGAACTGTCAGAAAAGTGAGGTTATACATTTTCATACAATGCTCTATGTTTTTGACAGGTATATGAATGAATCATTTCAGCATCAGTGATGCCAGGTCCATTTAAACAATGGCCTGCAGTAAAAATATAAAAGTCTGCAGATTGCTACAATAATCTTCAATAAATTTGACGTAGAAATGTAGTATGTATATATTTTAAATGATCAAAAATGATGAAAGCAGGTGTATAAATTGGCTGGCGTAGGCTTTGTTCTGCTAAATATTTATGATCTGCAAAAGATCTGCAGTGAAAATGCAAAATCTGCAGATTTACTAATATATATGCAGATCTGGCATCCTTTTAGTATTCCCCACAGGAAATTCATCCAAATGGTGTAAAAATACGGGGAAGCAAGGCAAGATAGGTATTCAGAATATGGGGTTAAATGGGCAGCTTACACTATTTTTGATTTTTTCAATAGTTAGAGGTACCAAATCATCGCGGCAATAGACAGTAACGAATTGGGAATAAAAAAGGAAGCATCCTATCACATAAAAATTTTTGACGAGAAAGGTCTATTATACTATACCCTTCTGTTTTGTACTGCAGGGTAAAGTAGGAGAGAACGGTTTGGTCTAACACCTGCTTATACGGTACTCGATCGTATTCTGCTTCGCGGACTTCGCCCGTTGACGATCAAGGACGGACTGCATATGGGATAACAATTTTTTTTTATAAAAAATAAGTGTCTCATAGCTCACATGGTAACCCATGGTGCACCTAACTGCCCATTCAAATCGTGCTCGAATAAAAGGACGAACAATCGACCAACGCCCTCTCATTTCAACACACATACTATCGTGAATAGAAAGCTGCCGTCAGGATATACTAAATAAAGACACAGTAACTTGGGGCGGGAGGACTTTTGACAGCAAAGTAGTGCAGTGCACCAACATCTACTTGGTGAAAGAAAGAAAGAACGACGGACTACTGTTCATCCTGGGCATGGCACAACTTGTGAAAAGTCGAAAATCTTTATAATTATCATTCCGCTAGTTAGTTTCTGCGATACTCTTCCTAAGTAGTGTACCTTTAGCCCCTTAAATTTTGAGTGAAAATGTAGCTTAGGAGATGCTGCAAAACCGTGCCGTGTATTTCGACTAGAATCATATCACGGAAAAGTGCAAAGTTCCTGACGATCAAACGAGAAAAGATTTAGATCATATGTTAAATTTCATATATAATTAATTTGTTTTGATTAAATATATATTTAATTCTTCGATTTAATCCTATGTTAAACCGTCCAATCGCGAATAAGTTTGCCAAAAAGTGAAACAAATAAGTACAATAACTAGTAAGCAACGAAAATATTCAGCCTGAAACTATGCAAACTTTCGCAGTCTTCCTTGTTCATGTGGTTGTACAAATCGAATCGGGTCGCGAAATCCTTGACTTAGTTGTGTAGTGTGCTGAATCCCCTACTCGGGAGGAAAATCGCTATCGTTTCTAATGGACTACAGAGCGAGCTGGGACAAAACTGCCAACAATAGCAATAATAAACAGGAAGAAAGAAGTGTAATGAATGAAGTGATCTGCCAAATATGGAAATAAATGGCATCGCCGGGGGCGTTAGGAAGGTGCATGTGAGGAAAATCGATATTTCCTCTCCGTTGCTACTGTCACCTTGGGAATGAGATAAGAGTGAAGTTAGCTTTGAGTGTTGTTTACCTGTAACTGTTCAATTGAGCCAGCGGATAAGTTGGCGTCAAAATAAAGTGGGATCCGTCCTCCCTCCACGTCCACAAGAAAGTCGAATGCAGTCACGTTTTCCACCATGCACATGGAAACTCATCAACGCAAGCCATGATGTGGGTTGTTTGTTTTCTGTACGCACACAGCTACATGCAAACTGAACAGTGAAGGCCTGGCGCGTTGTGTCAATGGAAGCGTGTTTGTGTGTTGCATAGTGAAAGGCGCGGACAAAGGACAATGTTTGGAAAATAGATATGCACTAAAAGTCAAGTAAAAAAGATCACAAGAATGCATTTTCTTCACTTTGAATTCAGCACAAAATAATGCTTCCACTGATACGTAAAATGTACCCATAATGAGTGATACTGCATAAATTATTATAACTTTAAAGTGCTCACTCGCCATCCTACGTTTGGCCTCGGGACATTGGCCCCATTCTTTTTGACCGAAAATGGATTGTGGTAGTAATGGTCTGCTTGGAAGGATGAGGCACTGAAAAACAAGTGTTGTTTTGTGAGGGTAAAGGTATCGTGAGCTGTACCGAGCGTCCGTAAAAAAAACAAAACAAAGATGCATTACCGCCATGAAGAGGGAAGACACCTCGTTCGGAACGCCAGCTCCAGTGCTTCTGTAGATGCCAAGTACGGCCATTCGATTGTATGGCCCTTTCTGATACAGGTACTATTTATATAGGGCTGAAAGTAGTGAACGATCCGTTTATGATATCTTTCCTATTGTGTGATTGCAGAATGCAATGGAAAACCCTTTGTGTACTGCGACCACTCCGATTAGTTCGACGCCTTCAGTGCTGCTGTGGACCACTATAGCAGTGTTTGGGATCGTGTACACTCTACTAGGTAAAGCATGTTGCATGAATAATTATAGTTTTGGATCGGTCATTCGCTCGGAATATAAAATGGGGTGATTATATTGGATGTTGCGTCAACTGCGCCATATTGCGTATTTGGGGTTGATTGAGGTTATATGGGTGCTAATATTGTATTGTGCTCTCAGTACTGTTTTGCCTTTTACAATGGAAAGGTATAGCAGTCCCTCTGAAAATTAACCGAGGTCCGGACGGTTGAGCGTCATACAGTGTGTTCCACATTTATACGTTCACCCTTATTTTTTCAGGATAACTTTTTTTCGTTTCAAACAAACTGCATCAAATTTTCAACGATCAACGATGTTCCTCGAAATTTGGAAAGCCTGGTGCGTTTTGTTCGTTTGTCATGGCAGTTAAAATGAAAAAGGGGTGTGCCATATTCATACGATCGTCTAACTTTTTTTTATAACTTTTCTATTCAATCAAACTGCATCGGATTGTTGGCGTTTGTTTTTTTAGCTTGATCGACGATGTTTCTTAAAGTTTGTAAACTATGGTACGTCTTGTTCGTTTTTATGGCAATTTAAATGAAAAATATGTCTAACATTTATCTGTTCATCCTAATTTCTCGTGATAATAACTTTGTCATTCAAACATACTGTACCAAATTTTCTGAGTTTATTTTAAAACCTAAGGGACCATTCATAGATTACATAACGTGGAAATTGCCCAAAATTGTCTTCTGCCTCCCCCATGTAACAAATTGTCACAAATTTCTCTATCTTCCCCTCTTCTATTTCGTAACAAATTCTTCGATTTTTTTTTTATTCAGTAAAAACATGTTACGTAACGATCTAGCTTACTCCCACTCTCCCATATGTCAATACATCTCACAACTTGTTGTACCCCCTCTCCCTTAAACGCGTTACGTAATTCATGAATGGTTCCTAGTCAACGATGTTTCTTAGAATTTGGAAACCTTGGTTCGTTTTGTTTGTTATGACAGTTTAAGTGCAAAATTTATTCCTGCCTTTACTGCCCATAAAAGCATATGTCCCATATGGATTTTTGTCAAAAATGAGTTATTTGTTGGATTGTATTCTGTATCACCAATGAATTAGAATGCCCAAATAAGATTATTTGGTTTGTTTAGAAAATATCGAAAAAAAATACCATAACATGGTTCCATAAAGCTCAATGAGAATGTAAATCTTGAACAGCCTTCTCTCGGTTTGCTGTTTTCCAATATGGGACTCTTATGCTTTTAAGGGACCATTCATAAATTACGTAACGCTTTTAGGGGGGGGGAGGGGGTTCGACAAGTTGTTACATATTGTGACATAGGGGGGAGGGGGACTAAGCTAGATCGTTACGTAACATGTTTTCACCGAAGAAAAAAAAAATTTTCAAGGAATTTGTTACGTAATAGGGGAGGGGGGATAAAGAAATTTGTGACAATTTGTTACATGGGGGAGGGGGGAGTCAATTTTGGGCATTTTTTGCGTTACGTAATTTATGAATGGTCCCTATGGGCCGATTATTCGTTCGTTAAGAAAAAAATATAGTTGTTCCTAAAGAAAGCTCTATTCTAGTAATTATCTAGTAATAATTAACACTACACGTAGTAGTCTATCGAACTCCATTCATTTTTGAGTAGGTACAAGTTTCATTCGCTTCGGCATTCAATCATTAAGGTTTTCTATATTTCTTGCTCTGAGCTTGTCCTAGGATGATTGGATTACTTTCCTGAATTTTGCAACTGACGAATACTGCTTAGCGTTGCCATACACATCGGAGGACATTCAAATACTGCTTCCTCCGGACGTTGACCCGATTGAAAATGATTCGAATATGATGGTTTGAGATGTGTATGACATCGCGATCGCGAAGTAGTGAGTTCAAGAAAGTAATCAAATCATCCTAGGACAAGCTCAGAGTAAGAAATATAGTAAAGCTAAATCATTAAATGCCGAAGCGATTGAAACTTGTACTCAAAAATGTCGGGAATTCGATAAACTACTACATGTAGTGTTAATTATTACTGGATAATTACTTGAATATTTTTTCTTAGCGAACGTATAAATTTGTAATTTATAAAACGTACGGTACTGTTATATGTGTTTAATTTGGGTCAAGGAATGCAGGAATAATTTTTTTCACTTAACTCTCTGCTGTCCAAATTTTTGTGTTGCTTAAAATAGCTATTGTAGATTGTTTTTTTAATGAGAAAGTCGGAAAATATATTGCCCGCTCACGAAAACTACGGATTTTTCATTTAACCCTCAGAAATGTCCAACTTGGCTATTTTACGATTCAACATTTTATTGTTAATAACTTTTATTTCCGCATCGTTCACAACATAATTTCACAGCTACAGATGAGTACTACAAGCTAGCAACTTAACCCATTCATGCCCATGTTGTTTGTGGACAACAACGTTTATAAACAGCTATAACTTTTTATTGAGGCAAGATTTGTTCACAAAAACAAGTAAGGCTAATAAATGTGACTATTGCCTTTCATTTAAGTATTAACAGTTACAAGGAACAGCTCTAGAACTGAAGTTATTGCAATTAGTCTGATTAGATTCCGACGGAGCAGTGCTGCCAGGGACAGTTTACGTTGATGACGGAAAATGAATTTTTCATATATCTTCGTTATGTTGAAATATTATTTAAAACTGTTAAATCTTATCAATTTAGACTGTCTTCCGCTACGTTTTCCACGCAATTAGACTATTGTAAATATTCTTGGAGAATTGTGTTGAGCATTGGAAGGTAAAAATTGAGCAGCTTCTAACACTGTGAGGGAAGCACCTATCTTTATAAAAAGGCTTTTCGTGTTTCTTGACGCCACTGTTTCATGGTAAAATAGTTTTAAAACCCTACCTGAACTAAAAAAAAGTTGGGCATGAAAGGGTTATGAATATTTTTTATTTTCCCAAAAAAATTAAAAAAGCATGAACATTTTTGTCGTGACCAACGGCTTACCTTTCAACATAGGGGCCCCTTTTCAAAATTTCGGAAGAAATATGATGAAAGGTTTTGAACGCTTATATCTTTTGTTGTACTGAATGGATTTAATCAATTTCTTCGGCATTTTGTCGAAAATATTTGTAGCAATGTTGTATTAAATTTTGGAATATGTAGGACATTCATTATCAACGGAAAAATAGTTTTTTGACAAATCTTCCGAAAACGACTCGGAAAAGTGAAAATTTTCAGCCTATCCCGCACAGAGCCGTCAATATGATGCACCAACCGAACAATAAAATGACGAAAAGTTTTAAATATATTGCGTCCACTACAAGTTTGTTCCTATGATTATTCGTTAATGGGTTTCTTGACGAGAGCAGTTGGTGGGGGAAAGACGGCATATTCGTTTTGGTTACACCATTAGAAGCCGGGCGGAAAGGAAAGGCTCATGCACGGCACGAGTGTGAAAGCGATAGTAGTGCATATTAGCGAAAGCGTTACGAATACTTTGAACCTTAACTTTCCTTCTACTAAACGGATTGCTAATCTTGTTTCATAAATCGGAAGGAAAGCGTTCAACGCTTGCTACCGATACGTTGTTTGCTATATAAAACTTTTTTTGGATAGTTCAAAAACTACTTTAAATTAGAATCAACATTAATGATAAAACCTATAAATAGGGGTGTCGCAGCTTTTCTCAAAGCCAGACGTGTGTAAGACGCAGTGCATAACGGACGTGCTTGTTAGGTGTTAGTTCATCCATTGAGAAGCTGCATCGGACGACCAATCAAATCGGCTACCACCGGAGAGAAAAGAAGAAAAACGTTGGTGGAGGTGGTGGCGGTGACAAGGCCAAAAAGCCAAAGGTTGCTGCTAAGAAACGCAGTCACTGAAAGGCGGTAGCAACTGCACTAAAATGCCACCAAAACATCGAAGGCTGCAGCAAACAAGCCGAAGACCCCAAAGCCAAAGAAAGCTGCCCGAAAAACATATGTAAATTCACTGGTCTCTAATGTTGTCAACACTCCTTTTCAGGACTAACAAAATACATGTAAAGAATTAGTGGTGCTTATTTTCCGATAGCGCTATTAATTGTGGATGCATTTGTGTCATAGTTATATGCAAACCGTCTTCAGGATGAATATATAATGGAAAAAGAATTTTATTAGGAAGTTCCTTTTATTAATTTGTATAATTGAAAATAATTCTCATAGCAAATACCTTTCAAATTAATCTACAAACCCGAAGGTTTTTGCAAATCCTTCAAGAAAATCAGTGAATGTGCAACAAAAAGATGGTCTTGCATCTGCACCAAAAAGTTAATAAAAGGGATCGCCTTGATGCAAAGCGTGCTCATTCGGTATGAGCTGCGAAAGGGGAATGTTCGAATATGTCTACATAGTAGAAACAAATCGTCGGCAAGATTTGAATCGTTTCAAAAGATTCTCGTCTTGTATCACCATAGTAATCTACAAACCGTCCTTTTTAGGACGAATGCATAATGGAAAAAGAAGTTAATTAGAATGTTTCTTTTGTCGTGACTAACGACTTACCTTTCAATATAGGGGCCCCTTTTCAAAATTTCGAAAGAAAAATGATGTAAGGTTTTGAATGCTTATATCTTTTGTTGTACTGAATGGATTTAATCAATTTCTTCGGCATTTTGTCGAAAATATTTGTAGCAATGTTGTATTAAATTTTGGAATAAGCCGAAAATATATTTCGTACTTTTGATATCACAGACCAATACTTTTGTGGTGTCTCATCCTGACGGTGGCCACTGGTTTCATAAACGATGAGTCAACGCACAAACACAATTATGAAGGTAACTTTCGTAGATTTATTGTCTGTTTACATTCAGTAATTGTTACTTAATATTATACTAATTATCACGAATTATCACGTATTTATCCCTGATTACTTTGAAACCTAAGTACAGAATGATCACCGTATAATTACAAGACACCACGACGCACCCGGTTGCGCGTGCCAAACACAACAGACCTCTGACGACTGCCCTCCAAAACTGGGCACAAAAGACTTTTATCATAGCGTCTGTGTAGACTTTTCTCTGAGAGAGTCTCAGCCCTAAACAAAACATTTTTCTTCGCTCGCGAGAGTAAAGCCCCCGCTTGATGAATCAGTAGTTCATTATGATTCATACGCGGAAGCCTTTATTTTTTACGACAGCGTCGCCGCTGTGGCTAACAACAACAATTTATGTTTAATTAAACAAACTGTTTACTCGCTTCCGTAAGCATATGGCTTGGAAAGCGCGATTGCATTAGAATATCAGCTTAGCTTAAGGCTATAGCTGGTGATGTAATCCAGGAAATTAGCTTCCATGGTGCATCACTTGGAATTTGCCAGGGTTGATTCTGGCCAAAAACTGTGGGCGCTGCATGCCCCCTTACTTACGGAGCTTGATGTTGCCAAGACGATTATATGTTTATATGTTTATTTGTTGTACCGTCACCAACAGACCCCTTGGCCCCAATGGTGGTTACTTAAACTAATTACATTTCAGAATACGCATTATTTTAGTTTTCATCGAATTCCTTGTCAGGTTGAAGTCAAACGCCGTCGCCACACTGTTAAACACACGCTGGAGTCCGGTATAGATTATATAGCTATAGATTATTATTGTATTATTATATTCAATCTGCAATTTACTATATTTATTTAACTATTTCAATTTTCATTTATTTACAATTATTTACAGCTCTCTTTAAAAATCGTCGTCATATATGAAATTACTTTTACTTGTAGTTTATTTAAAATGGAAACCGACTCGATTTGGCACTCTTCCTAATCTTTTAATTTTCGTCGGTGAAAAAAAGGTGTTAGTGGTTAGTAGGTTTCCCCCAATTCCTTCTTTTCCCCCATATGTTTTCTCCTTTTTTCTTTGTTTTTTTTCGGGACCATTTGCTTGCTTTGCTCATTTTTAATAATTTTGAGATCTTTTGCCTGTTGTGCTCGTTTTTTGTGTAATATTGTTTTAGACTCGAGAGCTTTTGGAAATGCTAAGATATCTGGAGTGGGTTCTACAAAGTATGTTTTATCCTTGCGACTTTTATTTTCGGTCTCTCAAATGTAAATGCAAGATTATTTAACCCTCCGGAAGTCGCGCAAATGGCCCACTGAACGAGCAGCCGCTGGTGCCCTAAGACGATTTCGCTAGATTTTCAGAGCAGCGTGTAATCGATGCACTAGCGCGACTGCCGGAAGGTTAAAAAACATTAAATAAACATCATACATTCGATAAAACGAAAAAACCCATATTTCGTCCGGGTTAAAATGATTTGGTAAAAACCCAGTTAAAACCCAAAAATAAAAACCCGGGAAGATAGAATTTTTCCCATCGGTACATCACTGGTCACAAGAAAGGTCACCCTATTAATGTTTATATGACTGTCGTCAGCATCCATCGGAAAGAGGATCGTCTACGCAGCATTCTTTTCCTTGGTAACTCGTGTTGAGCCACCGGTGCGGTGTTTATTTTATCGAATGTATGGTGTTTAATTACGTCGGTGCTACCTTGCACTTAATTTGCTTATGTCGATTCGGTTAGTTCACTGTATTACTGTAAGGTACCGTTTGTATTCTCACCGTATTATGGATTGTGTTCTGTCCGTTACTTGATTAATTGTTTTCAAGTTAGTTGCATGAAGAACCTAATGCACACTTTTTGGCGTTGCTGCAAGCTGAGAGTTTAATCACAGACTAACAGACATAGCACTATGAGGAAATTCCCTTAAAAAACATCGATCTGACAATTTTCCCAGAACACTAGCTCCACCTTTTATTCACGGTCCCAAACACTCAGTTACTGGTGGGTTACCCCTCACGTTTGGGAACAATGTTTCACTAGTGGTCTATGCCCCATATGCTTGTTCATATGTCAATGGCGCCATAATTTCAAATGTGGCCACAATCCCAACTACGAATATATTTGAAATGACCGTCAAGGCGCACGAAGTTTTGTTTTTAAGTGTTATGTCTGTTAGTCTGTGGTTTAACTGTATTAAATGTATAAAACATGACGTGATCCTCCCGAAATATGGTGCGATGCCCGCGTTTCAGTGAATCGAAAACCTCGGTTGGGTTCCCCCCCCATTATTGCTCAGCTATTCTGTTCGAGCGCGTTGGGCGTTGGGTGGCATGTGTTGCTTTGAGAATAGGTCGTTCCCCTAATTGTATGCGTGAGTACTGAGGCTTCTGGAGTTCGGCCTGGTGCTTCCTTGGTTATTCTGTGTTCTATGCTCAGCCAGACCGTTCGGGTCAGTAGTGCAGTTATTCATCTGTTTGCAGTGTTTAGTGTGTTATTCATTTTTTCTTTTTGGAAAATTAGAAGACAAAAGGTGAGTATTCCTACAGTGTTTTAAAAGATCATCGTTACAATCGGTTACATCGGCACGAACATTTTTGTGCAAAAAATTTATTCCAATGTGAAAATTTACTATTTTTACGGCACCGATTGACTTTAAGAACCGTGCTGAGTTGGCGCTTCTCGATTTTCAGTGCTTATTCTTTTTTTATTCGTTTTCCGTTAAAATTCCGAATCGACTATTTAATTAAATAATTATTAATTATATTGGCCACAACCGGTGAAACAAGTGATGATAAGTAAGAAATCTTTATATGTAACTACCACAAACCACAAGTAATGCAAACTGTTTATCTAAGCAATGAAATTCTGTGTTT